>NC_086451.1:333183112-333483112 GCF_028390025.1 Pseudophryne corroboree
TGATATATCACAAGATCTGAAAAGAAATGAAACAAGATGGATCTATTTTATGGATACACTAAGTCCAAATGGGTTGAATATTGATATAGAACTCAATGCTTTTTTATAATTTTTTACATATTTTTTATAGAGATGAGCGGGTTCGGTTTTACTCGGATTTACCCGAATTTCCTTATTGGCTATCGGACGTGTTTTGGTTAACCAATAAGAAAAATCCAGAAAATAAGACTCTAATTTTTTATTCATTTTTCGTAACTTATTTTATGCTTTTCCATACACTAGTTATAGCATATTTTAATTTGTCATAACATTAGAATTACGCATCACCTAACTTTTTATATATATCAACAAAAAAAGATGGAGGAATGCTCTTAAACAGGAACACAAGGCAGCCGCCATTTTAACCTCAATTTACATTTTTAATTTTTGAATAACGTTTTTTGTATATAAAGGAGATCAGAGTGTCAAAAAATCATCCTTGAGAAAGGGCTTCACGCCTTAAACCTGTTGGAAAACAAGAGCATCCAATATTATTAGCATCAGAGGGGAAACTGTGAACTCCACCAGCCGCCTGGGCTTTGGGGCCGCTGGCACCAGTTTCAGCACAATGGGCTATGGGGCCGCCGGGTGACCCCTTGCACCAGTCTCGGCACACTGGGCTGTGGGGCTGCCGGTTTACCCCTGGCACCAGTCTCGGCACACTGGCCACTAGGATGTGGGGCCGTGGGTTGACCGCTGGCACCAGTTTCGACCTCCGCCTGTTAGACTGGCTGTTTGATACAAAGCACTTGGCACCAGGGTTGGCTCTGCCTTGTAGGCCGCGAGAAGTATAAAATGACAATGAATATAGTGAACTCAGGGTAAACAGCTTAATTTGTTTTCCTGTGAATTTTGCAGATTCTTATTTTGTTTATTGCTAAATATTTGGAAAAAATTTTTTTTTTTCCTGCTGCGGGGTACACTGGACTCCACAAGGAATGGACAGTGGGGGTGCAGAGTAGGATCTTGATCCAAGGCACCAACAGGCTCAAAGCTTTGACTGTTCCCAGAATGCATAGCGCTGCCTCCTATATCACCCTGCCTCCCTGCACAGGAGCTCAGTTTTGTAAGTTGGTGCTGCAGTAGCAGGCACTTAACAGAGGGGCTGCTCCAGGCAGCCCTAAGAAGTGCTTTTTTTCTGAGGAAAAAAGTGAAGACTTCAAGGGCAGCAGCAGTGTTACATTTCAGTGGACATTCACGGCTGCAGCTCCGGCTCTCCCCAGCGGCGCTGTACACTCCCGAGCCCTGGTTGCCGGGTAACTATAGCAGGAGGCTCCGGTTTTCTTCTTGTCAGGCACACGCGAAGGGGGCTCTCCGGGATCGCGTGGCCGCGATTCGGCAGGTGGTAAGTGGGTCCCGCTTGCGGGACCCGGTCTTTATCGCGATCCGGTGCGGTCAGTGGGAGGCGGGCCGCGCACGCTGGCGGTGGACACTGTGGCAGTACAGGCGATCCCACTAGATCACCAGGGCATGGGACAGGTCAGGTTTTCTCTATAAACCATTTTATTAGAGCCCGCAGTACCCGGTGGTTTTGCCAGCAGGGGGATAAGGCTTGGACCTGAAGCCCCTCCCCCAGCCCTAGGGCGCCATTTTCTGCAAATGTTCCCGCCCTGGAGCTGCATATCTGTCTCTCCCTCACTCCCTGGCAGTGTCTGCGGCGCCATTATCCCTCAGCTCACTGTTCCTGGGAATGCTTGGGCAAATCCTCTTATGTAAAGCCGCCTGGTTGTCAGTGCTGTGACTTTACAAGACACTTAAGTATTCTACCTGCCTTTTTTAGTCAGTGTTAGTAAGAAAGAGTGCACTTAGTCAGGGTTTCCTAGTACAATTACCCTGTGATATACATCTAGTTCTTACTGTGTACTGTTATGTCTATTGTTATATAGCTGTGTAAGCTAGTCCAGTGCAGTATTATTGTTAGTAATAACCTCTGCATTGTACAGACTGTGACTATTTGTGTGTGCATTTGATAGCTGAGTGGTGTCCATTTCGTGTCTTTCACTCAACCTGCTATCCCTATATTCTATAACCTGAGGGGGCTTGGTGCGTCAGGTTTTATCTAATATAGGATTTTTCACAAAGTTATACTGTATTACGTATTTCTCTCTGTGATTTAGTCACCATATCTCTCCTTTATCTCTGCTGGTGCTGACTACACTGCGCAGGGGTTTGGGCTACAGGTATTGTGCTGCTGACAAATTGTACTGTGTTACCTGATATTGCAAGTTATATCATGTCTGCTTATAAGGGTAACGGTTCTGGGGCTGAACACACTGCCAGTGTTGCTGAAGCCGCAGATACCTATGAGGAGAATATAGCAGCTTTGGGCTCTGGTTCTGGGGACTCCTTGCCCCCCAGTGGGACGGTGGCAACGGGGGCAAATAATGACCCGCTGTGGGCCGCTTTTTCCACGCTTCTGCATACGCTAGTTCATAAACTAACACCCCCTATGGGACCCCCAATGCCGGTGCAACCGTTTGTGGTCCCTGCAGCTAACCCGCCGTGGGCGGACGATTTATCTGCTCAAATAAAGAAGTTGAACCAGTCCCTGATTACTAAAAAGTGACCGTCGCTCGCCTACGTCCAAGGGGTCCTCTAAGCGAGCGCTTGTCTCCTCACAATCCACTGCTGTCACTGACACCTCGTCTGATGAAGACGGCACTTACACTGACCCCACAGGTTCTGACTCAGATACGGCTGATGGGGAGGGTGGTTCACATGTGGATGTTCCTGATCTTTTGGAGGCTATTAAGTTAATTTTACAGATTACGGATGATCCCGAGCCATCCGTTCCTCCTAAGAAACCAGATAGGTTCAAGCGTCAGAAGGTGATTAAACAAGTTTTACCTCACTCTGACCACCTAATTGATGTACGTCAGGAACCCTGGGAAAACCCGGGTACGAAGTTTGTGCCTTAAAAGAAGATGCTGGCTCGCTATCCCTTCGCGCCGGAGCTGTCAAAGAATTGGGAAACGCCTCCTCCAGTGGACTCACATGTGGCTAGGATGGTGGTTTCCTCAGCTCTACCAGTCACCACCGTCACGTCTCTAAATGAGCCTACGGATAAACGTGTGGAGGGTTCTCTGAAAGCGATTTACACCCTCACGGTGCTGCACAAAGGCCCACTATTGCAGCTACTTGGGCTGCAGAGGCCATTGAAGCATGGGCCTTGGAGTTAGATGCTGATATCTCCTCTGACCATGCTAGACAATGCTTGTCTTATATTGTCACAGCTTCTCGTTATATTAAAGAGGCGGCTTCTGATGCCGGTATCCTAGCAGCCAAGGCCTCTACTACGTCAGTCCTGGCTCGCCGGATATTGTGTCTGAGATCCTGGTCTGTGGATCTGGACTCTAGAAAAACCCTGGAGGTACTCCCTTTTAAGGGAGATATTCTGTTTGGGGAGGATTTAAATAAGATTGTGGCTGACTTGGCTATTGCCAAAACTGCCTGTCTGCCAAGTACTGCTCCTTCTGTGTCGAAGGCTAAAGGTACTTCCTTTCGCCCCTTTCATCCTTCAGGTAAAGCAAAAGGTCAGGCGTACAACAAGCAGGCCCGCACTTCCAAACCTGGTAAGCCCAAAAGAGCCTGGGCGGCCTTTCAGCCGGCTTACAAGACAGATAAGCCTGCCACATGATGGGGCGGGCCTCCCTCTGGGGGATCCCAGGGTGGGGGGCCGACTTCTAGGGTATACCCAGGAATAGTTGAAGACCACTTCAGATGCCTGGGTACGGGAAGTCGTCACTCGAGGTCACGCCATAGCCTTCAAAAACCGACCCCTCATCGATTTTGCCAGACAGATGTCCCGCTGGACAAGACAAAGGCAAACACTCTACAATCGGTGGTACAGACCCTCCTGGATACAGGAGTCGTAGTACAGGTGCCTCTTGCGCAGAGGGGCCGGGTGTACTATTCTCCGCTGTTTCTAGTCCCGAAACCGAATGGGTCCTCCCGGCCCATTCTCAACCTCAAGGCATTGAACAAGTTTGTGAAGGTTTCCAAGTTCCGGATGGAAACCCTTCGCTCTGTAGTTCTGGCCTTGGAACCTGGGGACTTCATGGTCTCCCTGGATATACAGGATGCTAACCTGCATATTCCTATAGCAGTGTCTCATCAGCAATACCTGAGATTTGCGATTGGCAACTGCCATTACCAGTTTCGGGCGTTACCTTTTGGTTTAACAATGGCTCCGCAAGTATTTACAAAAGTCATGGCGGTAATGACGGTGGTACTCCGCCGTCAAGGGGTCAGTATACTGCCGTATTTGGACGACTTGTTAATCCTGGCAAATTCACCAGAACTTCTCCTGCGTCATCTAGATGTGACGGTCCAGTTTCTGCAGGCTCACGGGTGGCTTCACAACTGGAAGAAATCCTCCCTGATCCCTGCTCAGAGCATGGTGCATCTGGGAGCACTATTGGACACTCACAACCAGCGGTTGTTCCTGTCTCAGGAGAAAGTCCTGAAACTTCAGGACAGGATTCGTTGCTCGTCCGCAAGTGTCGATACATTCGGCGATTTAGGTGCTGGGCCTCATGGTGTCAGCATTCGACATGGTGGAGTATGCTCAATTTCACTCTCGCCCTCTCCAGAGGCTGATTCTAGCCAAATGGGACGGCCTGCCTCAGCGGATCAGGTCTCATCCGGAGGTCCGTCTGTCGCTGCTCTGGTGGATCCGGGACCAACAACTGTGCAGGGGACGTCCGTTCTGGATATCCAACTGGGTCCTGTTGACGACAGATGCCAGTCTAAGAGTTTGGGGCGCGGTGCTGGAGCAACACTCCCTTCAGGGGCGGTGGACCAGGGAGGAGTCCCTCCTCTCGATCGATATTCTGGAGTTGCGGGCGGTCTTCAATGCTTTGAACCTGGCCCAGCATTTAATTCGGAACCGTCCTGTTCAAGTACAGTCGGACAGCGCCACCACAGTAGCTTACATAAATCATCAAGGCGGCATGCCGGCGAGTGGGGCCTCCATCCAGAAGTGTTTCAACTCCTAGTGGAAAGGTGGGGCCTTCCAGACGTAGATCTGATGGCATCTCAACACAATCACAAGGTTTTGGTCTTCGGAGCAAGGACATGGGATCCTCAAGCAGCATTCGTGGATGCGCTGGCAGTACCGTGGAGGTTTCGGCTGCCGTACGTGTTCCCTCTGGTGTCACTCCTGCCCAGGGTGATTCGGAAGTTCAAGCAAGAAAGAGGAATTCTGCTTCTCATGGCTCCAGCGTGGCCCAGACGGCACTGGTTCTCAGACCTGCAAGGCCAATCGTCAAAGCGTCCAATTCTGCTTCCACAATGCCCAGACCTCCTCGTTCAGGGCCCCTGTGTCTAACAGGACCTAGCCCGGCGGTCTTTGATGGCGTGGCTCTTGAAGCTTCCGTCTTAAGGGCTAAAGGGTTTTCTGAGGCGGTCATTCAAACTATGTTGCGGGCCCGGAAACCGGCTTCGGCTCGGATTTACTATAGGGTCTGGCATTCTTACTTTGTTTGGTGCGTATCTAACGATTATGACGTTTCCAAGTTTAGTATAGCCAAGTTGTTGGCTTTTCTGCAGCAGGGCCTGGACTTAGGCCTGCGTCTGGCCTCCCTCAAGGTTCAAATATCTGCCTTGTCGGTGTGGTTTCAGAGAAAAATTGCGACCTTATCTGATGTGCATACCTTTACTCAGGGTGTGTTGCGTATCCAAACTCCCAATGTCCCGCTGCTTACCTGCCAGGAGATGAGCAATCAGGATTCCAGGTGTCAGTATTCCAGCGCTGGGATTCTGATCTCATTCGGGATTCCGGCGCCGGTTTTCTTAGCTGTGTTGGGATCCCGGGGTCAGCATTTTGACATCTGTGATCCCGACCGTCGGAATATAGAAATATATGCACCTAGTGTGTGTGCTACAATGACAAAATTATTAGCATGCATAGTAGGGTGAAACAAAAATGCTGTACTTGGTTTATGCACACTGGGCCTTATTTATATTTGCAATCAATGGACATTTATCATGCAACGCAGCAATTATGTTGTAACCACCCTCTACTGTCCTTAGACTATTAATATTATTATTATTATTAACAGTTTCTTATATAGCACAGCATATTCCATTGCGCTTTACAATTAGAACAACAGTAATAGATCAAAACTGGGTAAAAATAGACAGACATAGAGGTAGGAAGGCCCTGCTCGCAAGCTTACAATCTGTAGACTATGCCTTTTGCATAAATGCAACCCTATGGCCCATGCCACACGCCTGCTACCTTCTTACCTTTATACTCCATTTTGTGGTGGTGGTTAGTATACTCGCAAATAGCATCATACAAGCATGAATAGCATATGTAAAGGAAGCTGTGCAGTTTTCTCCAGTACATTGTAAGACCACTGTGCAGTAGATGTCAGAGGTGTTTGATCATGCCTGTTAATCCATGGTGACATGAAGCAGTGAAGCCACAGTGGTTACATATTGAAACTTGGAGGTTTCTATTTGTTATACAATAATGATGAATGTGGCAGATGACATTGTCTATTGCAGTGTGGAGATAATTAGCTGGAAATAGCAGTTGTAACACTGTAGGGGAACCGGACCCCGTTTCTTGGGGTAGATGGCAGCCGGCAGCAGCTGAGAAGTCATACAAGTCCAGTTTTTATGGTGCAACTGGCCACAACCAGTTTTATTAAACAGAAAACAAAACAAACATCAAAAGAAAATACCTTGCCTGTCCGGCACTAACTAAACACAAGACGTTCCTAACTGTCTCTAAACAAAAAACACAGAGTTTTCCAGTCAACACTGTTTGGCTCACTTCTATAAGGAAGCGTGTTTCTCTCACAGAGATCCTGCAGTCTTCCCAGGCAGTCTGCACACACTAATCAGGCTAGCAGCCCTATAACCCACTTACACAGCTGAAACCCTGATTAGCCCTCTGTGAGGCCAAAGACCCAAACTGGGCCCAATGTCTGGAACTTGCCCGATCTCTCTTTCAGGGCCCTTATCCAGCTTTTCCAATAAACTGAAAAGGTTCTGACAAAACAAAACATTTTCCTAATACATGTAAGACAAGAACCTGGGACAAACATACCTGCCCTCAAACACTATTCCAGTGTTCTTGTCACACTGTACAGTATATAAGAACTGTAGTTGGATATACAACCTCACCTGTCGGCCTGTGTCTCTGTTATTAGCCAATGGTCTCTTGATGCATAGCTGATCAGAAGGGCCATATCAGAATCAGTTCGACCACAACACCTCATGTTTTGCTTACGTTAAGTATTGTTCTTTTATAACAGAGATAAATAAATAGATTCTGTTGCAATAATGTGTACTGTACATCATTTTATTAGAAACATCTTAGAAAATCCCCACTTTTGCCTACACCCAGAGAATACAGGCTGTGGTTTTTATTTGTTTCTTTAGCTGAACCAAAATTTACAAACTACTGTATGGGGTTGATTCAATTCAGAGTGAATTGAGTAGCGCCAGGAAGGAGCTCCTGGAGGTATTCAATTCTGCGCGATGCCAAGTCGGAAAATGCCCGTTGCAAGAGCAGGCATTCTCCGACTTTAGTGCCTCACCATGATGCTGTTTGTGTTGCGCATTGTGGACCTCATTTTGTCAGATTTCTGTGTGCAGTCCCCCGACGGGTGCAAGAAGAAATCCTGTAGTTGGGGACAACAATGCACTGACTTAAATAGTTCTGGGAGCTCCTCCTGGCTCTATTCAGTTTACTCTGAATTGAATCTACCCCATTGGGTGAGATTCATTTGTTATGCGGGCAGCCACTAGATGGCGCCCAAACGGATCTATTACCGGCGCCTGCATTTGAATTTGAACTCCAGGGGTGGTGAGCTGAAATAAGTAAAAGAGTGACCAGTTTGGGCATGCAACCAGCACTTTTTGCGATCGTGTACAGCACTTTGTTTAGCTACTTAACGTGGCTAAACCCGACCTCTATGGGTGCGGTCAGCACGAAAACCAGATACAATTGAATATCGCTCCCGCGATCTCCCGTCACTTCAGATCGGAGATTAAACGCGATAATCAATTGAATGCCGCTCATGGGGGGTCATTCCGAGTTGTTCGCTCGTTGCCGATTTTTACAACGGAGCGATTAAGGCAAAAATGTGAATGCGCATGGTACGCAGTGTGCATGCGCTAAGTATTTTAGCACAAAACTTAGTAGATTTACTCACGGCCGAACAAAGAATTTTCATCGTTGAAGTGATCGGAGTGTAATTGACAGGAAGTGGGTGTTTCTGGGCGGAAACTGACCGTTTTCTGGGAGTGTGCGGAAAAACGCAGGCGTGCCAGGATAAAACGCAGGAGTGTCTGGAGAAACGGGGGAGTGGCTGGCCGAACGCAGGGCGTGTTTGTGACGTCAAACCAGGAACGAAATGGGCTGAGCTGATCGCAGTGTAGGAGTAAGTCTCGAGCTACTCA
This sequence comes from Pseudophryne corroboree, assembly GCF_028390025.1. Lineage (NCBI taxonomy): Eukaryota > Metazoa > Chordata > Amphibia > Anura > Myobatrachidae > Pseudophryne > Pseudophryne corroboree. The sequence continues at coordinate 333,191,570 of NC_086451.1, forward strand.
GAAACTGCTAAGAATTTTCTATTCGCAATTCTGCTAATCTTTCGTTCGCAATTCTGCTATGCTAAGATACACTCCCAGAGGGCGGCGGCCTAGCGTGTGCAATGCTGCTAAAATCTGCTAGCGAGCAAACAATTTGGAATGAGGGCCATTGAGTCTATCAGTTCCCCTCTAATTAGATAGGCAGTGATTAGATAGGCAGTCAGTGGGTCGTTATGAAATGAATAGGCTGCATTGCTGTGAATATTGGTCCAGCTCACAAATTGGCAGCCTACACTGTGTGTGCTCTGTAATACGCTGTGATTGCTAAACATGCTCTGTCACAGTCTCCAGGAAAGTACAGAGCATTGGCCGACTGCAATAAGAGGGGCTCCGAAGATGTACTGGTAAAAAATGGGGACTTCATCCAGCTTATAGAGGAAGATGCCGAGGGACAATGGTAATTTTTTATTCTTTGTACACATTGCATTTATATATTTTAATTTTTTTTTTCTTTTTCTTTTACATAAACTTGCAATTTGTTTACAAAGCAATGTTGTGAAGATGTGGTTCTGGTAAAACATTACATTTGTTTATTTTCTTGCAGTTTGTTATATTATCCTTTAACTATTATTTGGCATACCCGCATAGCTGCAATATATTGATGTCATTTTATCTCTGTATGTTCATGTGGCCAGACAGGTCTATCTTGCAGAACATCCATAGATCTGTAGAGGAATATTGACTTTCTAGGCCTGGGCATTCTTAGAACATTATTTACACCCGTGTGAATAAATACAGCATGCAGAACTAATATAAGCCATTGGGTTTATTATTTGATAAAACTATGAAGAAACCAAAGTAAATTGTCCATATACAGTTAGAGGTCTATGGGCCATATATTCAGACCCTGTTGCAGACATCTGAAAATCACAAATAAGACGATATTCGTCCCATCTGAGCATGTGCTGCGGCCTATCATGATGCGGACAGGCAACGGGCATCCAGAGGTGGCGACGCGGCGTTGGGGGGGAGTGTCGCTGGAAACGCAGGCGTGTCATGCCCGTTTTCGGGGGGGCGGCCGATGACGTCTCCTGCGATCAAAAACATGGCGACGTTGCCTCTGCATACACAGCCATGCATCTCGTGGCAGCACCACACAAGCAGGACGGCCTTGCCCTGTGCTAGGGGGCCCCCAGCATATGATTTTAGTGGTCGCAGATTTTGCTAAAATAGCAAAATCTGTGACCAACTCCGAATAACCCCCCAAATGTGTTAAGATCATATTCAACTCCCTGACCCAGTAATCCAGTAGCCAGGCCTGACTAGTGGCTCTAGATGTATTTAGCTTTGACTATGACATGGGACCACATGGCAGCACACTCTCAAATAATATTTAATTTAGCGCTGCTATGGGGACACGCAACGTATCATGCATCAAAAGCTTTCCTGTCTTGAGAAAACATCACCCTATGCCTGGCAATGGGGACTGGTCAAGTCTGAAAAGCTTTGCTTCATTCCCGCAGGCAGCCTTCACTAGGTTGCCGGTATATGAGAGAAGTCTATCACATAGTCAGGAAGTGTTGCCGGATCTACCACAGAGGATCCAGATTGATAGATTGCAGTTACAGCAAATTCTTTATTGACACGATAAGATGTGATACAGATTTTTATTTTCCAACGATTATAAAGAAATATACCTCTTAAAGTTAGTGTTAGTTGGCACAAAAAAATCAGCCTGAGATTACTGTCTCCCCTACTGTGCCTTTACTACATTCACATGAAGGTTGTACTCACCCAGCATAGAAGATTGCGCTTTCCATCTGCCATAACAATCAGCTGCTTTGTCCTTACTGCACCCTTATCTTTTCCCTCTCAGCTGGGGTAAACCTATTCACTTACAGTAGATATACTCTCCTGTGTGGTCATGATGGAAAATAAATCCTCTTCTGCTTTCACATTCCCTCCCTGTGCCGCTTATCCTCTTAAGGGCCCCATACACTAGAACGATAATGCCCAATTTCGGCCATTCAGGACGATATATCGGATGAAACCGATCCGATGCGCGTTCCCGTGAGCATCGGATCGGATCCTAATGTGCTGCACTCGTGATATGTCGGCCCCGCAGGCATGGCTGGGATCGCACAACATACATCATATGCAAAAGGACAGCATACGATGTATCTTATGCGATCCTGCCCCCCAGGAAGCTGCCGGGGTTATCGCCTGCGACATGAGGTTCCGACATGTCGCAGTAGTGTATGGGGCCCTTTACTCCACACCTGCCAAAGCCACCATATTATGCCTCTATATAAATCTGCTAATCACTTTGCTAGTCTTGTCTTTACATCACCAATGGTCTGTTCAGCCTGTACAATTATCTGGTGTATCAGGTTCTCCATGCTGAAATGTGATGTCTAACAAATAGCCCTGTTGAGCACATAAAAAAGCATAACTTTTTGTGGCTGGTAAGCAACGCTTACTGGTGGTCATTCCAAGTTGATCGCACGTAGCAACTTTTTGCTGCTCATGCGATCAACTTGATGCCGCATATGGGGGAGTGTATTTTAGCATAGCAGGGCTGCGATCGCTTGTGCAGCGCTGCTATGCTAAAAAAGTTTCCTGCAAAACAAGACCAGAGTCAGACCTACTTACCCAGTGCGACGGATCCAGCGACGAAGGTCCCGGGATTGACGTCAGACATCCGCCCTCCAAACGCCTGGACACGCCTGCGTTCGGCTCTCCACGCCCGGAAAACGGTGAGTAGACGCCCCGGAACGCCTCCCCGCCATCAATCTTCTTGCGATAGCCGCTGCGATCACTTTCAGTGCTGGCGGCGTCGCTGCCCGGCGACGACCGTCGCCAGGCATCGAAGTGCGTGCGCATTGCAGGCGCCGCGCAGCTGCAGTCCCGACCCATTCGCACTGCAGCAAAGAATGACCCCCACTGTCTGTAACTGGCCAGTAGTTATAAGCGAAAGTCCTGCGTTTTATTCTGACAATTCATGACATTGCTCCAAAAGTTATTAACCTTTTTTGTATAATGCCAGCATATTCCATTGCGCTTTTCAACTGGAGTTTTTATTTATTTATTTAGTTATTGATCATATTCACACATAAAACTGAACCAAATCCCATACAGTTGTTCTGAGCTTTGCCGAATCCAAACAGGACGGGGTTTTTTTTTTTTTTTTTATTGGCTGTAGACCATTTTATCCTGAGTATGACATCCGAGCATTCCTGAAATCTGTGTATCAAACATTCTGTACAAAGGGGGTCATTTAGACCCGGTCGCACGCAGGCCGTTTTTTGCACTGCTGCGACCATGTAATGGCCGCCTTCAGGGGAGGGGGTAATCGCTGTGCAGGGCTGCAATCGCTTGTGCAGACAGCTGCACAGCTCAGGACTTACTCACCCGCTGCGATGATCCGGCTTGGAGCTGACATCAGGAACCCTCCTCATCAACGGCTGGGCACGCCTGCGTTTTTCTGGACACTCGAAAACAGTGAGTTGCCGCCCAGGTCTGCCTTCTGCCTGTCAATCTTCTTGCGTTTGCCGCTGCGAACGGCTTCTTCGTTAGGTCTGTCGCTCCGTGGCGCTGGCTGTGGTCGGCGACCAACGCACCTGGGCATTGCCGCCCACGCGCATGTGCAGTTCAGACCCGTTTGCATGGCTGCGATAAATTGCAGCATGCGAACGGGTCTGAATGACCCCCAAAGACACTGTTCATGCTCAACCATGACAGTGCTGATGGATGCATTTCATAGTATTAGAGAGTGTGGTACCCATTTATATTACAAACAGTCCACTTACCTGAAAATACACAGTGTACTGTAAAACAGCTGTCAGCACCGTTTAGATTGTATACATTTATACGGTCATTATTTGCTTCAGCAATGCTTACTCATTTCATTAATGTTATCTAATTCCTCCATCCCCCTTGCCAGTGACATTGTATGCCAATCAGAGGGAGGAGACACATTTAGTAGGTATGTGGAGGTATAGATAACAGTTTTATACTGTATATCTAACATAAATGCTCTTCCCTAAAAAACAGCTTGGAACCTTTGTAAATATAAGTCAGCATTCATCATTACTTTTCATATCATTTATTTAACATAATCTACCTTTATACTTCCTTCTTTATCCTGGCTGTAGCTAAATATAGAAATGCATGTGAAAAGAATACTGCACCCTTTTTACATACAATTATTAACATGACATAATAAACAATCACCTAGTCCCGGGGGCATATTAAGGGTCTAATTCATGTTTGTACCCCCCTGCCTACGCAGCTGCAAACATTCAGGCTATGGAACAGCTAAACATCGCAAGTGAAGCTGCCACCCAGAAAAGAATATAGACACCCACCGGAGCCATCGCAAAGTGCTCAGCAACTATGTAAGCATACGCAGAACCGACACAATAATGATGATTACCGACTCTTCGAGTGAGTCCATGGACACACAGACTGGCCGCAGCAGTAGTGACACTGGCGCCATGTTTCTCTATGTACATGATCGCAGCTGGTGGCAGATACATGCCCCAAAAATGACTGTGACGCTTCTGCATTTTTGTTACCAGTCCATTACCTCCCGCAAACAGTCCCTTCCTGTCAATCACTCTGCATTAAAAATCTTAGTGCAGGCACGATCCCAAAGGTACCTTGGCGAGTGCGCAGTGTGATTGCGACATATGCGCAGTCTGCTGATAATCGCTCCATTGCATAACCATTGGCATTGCGTACACACACAAATTAGGCCATAAGAGAGGAGCGGGCCTGCGTGCAGCCTCTGTCCTGACTCCTCCTCTCTAGCCAGCAGTGCAAGTGCCCATGTGAAGGTCTCCAGGAAAATGGCGCAGCAGGCATTTTCCTAGTAAGTCAGTCAGCGCGCCCTCTGTAAACATAGCCTACCTGAGAATGCCACCTTAATGCCCCGACACAATTACTCGGTGGAGATGCGCCTTAGCTGTGTACGATACTGCATCACCTTTAGTTGTTTTCCAGAGCATGTACAGGTCAAAACACCACAAAGAAACTTTTGTCAAAATGCTTACATTCAGGTCTGCATCGGCCTCAAAGTCCTGACATTTCCTAATGCTAATCTCATAATTATTATGGTTATAATTCACACCAGTCCCTGCCCCAGCGGAATCGGTATATGCGACTGTATAAGTAGCATAAGATCACTACCACAAATTATACACACTCTACGATCATTTCCTCCAGACAATCACCCTATCAGTATATTTTTAAGACTGTGGTGCAAAAACCATGCAAACATGGGAATAACATACAAAAGCCACGCAGATAGTGCTCTGGAATTAGTAATGCTAATCACTGTGCCAGCTAGTCACTTGTGACAAATACTGTAACAGATTTTACTTTGTCAGTATTTGTACAACAAAAAAATAGAGGAAAATGAAGAAGTGATGTGGAAAGGTTAGTACATCCATGTTGCTTTCTCTGCCATCAGTACAAGACGGAACAAGTATGGCTTTTTACGGGAGGAAGTCAGCAGAAAGCTGCTTATTAGAAAAAAAAAACATTGCAGGCTTATGGAACAGTCAGGCAGATGTATTAAGTCTGGAGAAGTGATAAAGCAGTGGTAAGTGGAAGGTGATAACGCATCAGCCAATCAGCTCCAAAATGTAAATGTACAATTAAGAGCTGATTGGCTGGTGCGTTATCACCTTGCACTTATCACTGCTTTATCACTTCTCCAGACTTAATACATGCGCCCCAGTGTCTCATGGAGTTTTTTGAGGTTAATGCCATATTTGTCAAAATCCAAACACCGCGTATAACCTAAAGAACCTCATGCCAACCTTCAAAGATAACAGTGGAGGATCGGTGATTCGGGGCTGATTTGTATATCATAGAATCCATCAGATAATGTCAGCTTATCTCTTGGCTGAGACTGGATCATGTAAGAGGACAATGGGGGTGAGTAACAGCGGTCACTTTTGTCTGCAACCAATGGGCTGTCTATTGAGATGCCCACTGTCTGTAGCTCTAATCCACCATCCGGCGGACATCAGCCTTCAGTGCAGTCCTATAGTTGGACAAAATGTCCACTGGAATATGGCCATCAGGGTCAGAACAACTGCGTCTTCTGACGCAGTCTCAGACACCGACACCCTGCCTCCTCCTATCAGGATATATGTGCAGTGCGTCTTGGACTCATGCACATAACTAAAATATCTGGAACTTGTTTTTCCTGCATCTAGGGTAGAATCAGTCCAATGATCCTGTGCCCACAGCAAATCTAAAGCTTAATAACTGAAAAAGAAAATAATCAAGGTTTTCAGATGGTCACGTCATGTTTGTACGTAATGGCCGAAGTTTACGCAGTGTGGTGATTATCGGCAGACTGAGCACTGCGCATGTGCTGCGATCACAATGTGCATGCCCCAAGATGCTGCTGCGAGCTCGCTCACATTGTGGATTTCATGTAGAAAGGATTGACAGGAAGTGACCGTTTGGAGGTGTTAATGAGGAGTTATCGGGGAGTGGTTGTCAATACTCAGGCATGTCATGGCTGTTTTCAGGGCGTGTATCTGCTAACAGCTGCGAGCTCGTATGTACAAATACATGGCACCTCTGCCGCTACTGCTGTCGTCAGTCTGTGTAGCCATAGACCAACCCTTATCCCCGATGTTCCTCGTTGTTGCGTACAGGCTGTGAATGTGTACACAGTTGTGAATGAGTTTGCGATGCCTCCGGTGGGCTTCTCTTCCCATTTTTGGGTGGCAGCTTCACTTGCTAACATTAGCAGTTCCGTAGCCTAGAAAATCGCATTTGCGTACAAACATGAATTAGGCCCATAATCCAGAGCTCAACCCCATTGAGATGCTGCCGTGGGACTTTCCCGTGGGATTTTGAGAAATCTTTACGTAAACAAATATCCTTAAACATCAATGGATTGGACAGCATTGTAAGGATGAGTGGGACAAACTTTGTCAGCTATGATAATAATAATAATAATAATAATAATATTTTTATTTATATAGCGCTCTTTCTCCAACAGTACTCAATGATGCAAGAGAGTGATAAACTCCATTCATACAGAAACCAAGTTCTTTGTTATTGCAGATAAAATTGATTCTTTAAGTACTGAATCATGGGGTGTACTTCATTTTCCACACATGGACTTCTTCATGATTGTCTATTTTTTGTTAAATAAATACATGAAAATGAACATTGTGGGACTAATTTATCCATAAGTTTTATCATATGCAACAAGTTTTAAAACTCTTTGCATATGATAAAATCAGCCCCTATGTGCTGTATGGCACAGTGTTACATTTTTATCAACGTTTAGGACTTGGTGAGGACTATATGATTGGTAGTTGTGCCCTGACACATAGAAACACAAAATGGGAGTGTATTCTATTTCACATGACTGTATGCATGTGAGCGCATGTTTAAGGGTGTCATATATATATATATATATATATATATATTATATCATCAGTGGCATTAGCCTGTCCACCCTCAAATAATACATGTAATAATATACACCTATAGGATATACCCATTTCCACCTCAGCTCTGTTGGTTCCGCTAATGTGATTCTCTACAAACTTAGAGCACATTGCACAGTATGGAAGTGCGGTGTATTGGTGTAATATCAGTCGTGTCAGTCATTGCTCATAGAGAGAGATTGGTGTTTGTAGAGGAATGCATTGCTGAACTGCAACAATAACGGGTAAGTATTTCTTATGTATATTAGAAATTGTACAATTTTATTTGTGAATATTAAGAATTCAAGATAACGTGAAGGTGGCACATTGGCATAACAAAATCTTAACCTTGGCCTCCTAATTCAAAGCCTGTGTTTCTTGCTTACTACCTCTAGTTATGTGATCATCCCTTGCTTATCCCCTGATTGTTATCTTCCCATTCCCTGATTGTTATCTTCCCATTTCCCTGATTGTTATCTTCCCATTTCCCTGATTGTTATCTGACTGTGCCTTTTCCCATTCTTTGGTTGTAGTCTGACCATGCTCTTGCCTGTTTTCTGGAGGTTATTTGCCCGTTCTTTGTTATCTGCCCATTCCTTGATTGCTATGCATCTGCTTACCCATTCTCTAATTGTCTGTCTTTTCGATGATAATTATCTGTCAGTCCCCCTCCCGTTCCCTGGGGCAGATGTATTCAGCCTGAAGAAGGGTTAAAGAAGTGATAAACCAGTGATAAGCGCAATGTGATAAAGCTCCAACCAATCATTAAGGATTTGAAAAATAACAGGAGCTGATTGGCTGGTGCATTATCACCTTGCACTTATCACTGCTTTATCACTTCTTTATCCCTTCTCCAGGCTTAATACATCTGCCCCAGGGTTTGTCCTTCTTACCGCTTTCCTTGCCGTACGGAAACCCAGCTTTTGTGTCAAGCTGACGTTCCACTCGCCTCTCATCTGTTGGCGTGGGATGCAGATTGTGATTACGGCATTGCACCTTGTCAGTAGTGACTGGATCCTTACTACTCTACTAGAGATGAGTGTAACCAGTGGTGTTGAGAGGGGGAGGGGCAAGTACAAATTACCCCACCCCCCCTTACCTTTCCGCGGTTTCCGACTGTCTCCCCAGTGTGCTGGGCTACAGTGGGTGTAGGGAGGTTGCAGCGGTAGTCTCCTCTGGCTAGGAGGGGGGTTGTTCCTTTTACCCCTCCCCCCGATCTGCGCCTTGCTGTGGGGCACAACGAAGCCCCCTTGGTGAACGCGTGACGTAGCAAATACAATTGTTTCTGTTTATTTTTAAGGACCGCACCTCTTTAAATTAGACCATGCCCCCAGTACATGGGCACAGCCCCGCTCCCTACAACCATGAGTGTAACTACATCTTAACCCCTGACCCCACACAGGATATATGTGCAGGTGTGCACTCCCTATCGCTGCTCAGCTGTTATATACGGTTGCACAAGTCTCTCTTTTTTAGTGGATATTTTTAATGTTTGGCAACTGCTCCAAATGGATAGAAGTGATTGATTTCCTGTAAGCAATGTCACACTACAGTGCTGAACTTTGTGTTTGTATTCTAACAGGTTGGTGAGGAATTTGAATAGAAAAAAAGAAGGCTGGATCCATGGAAACAACTTACAAATTATAATTGGTGAATGTCGGATTCGGGCATCCAAAATAACAGGTAACAAACACACAATGGATTATGCCTTATTGGGTGCAATAAGCAGACGTCAACACATACAAATATAATAAAATATGATAAATAATAATATGAAATACAGCATATATCAGAGTTTCTCAAACGTGGGAGAAACATTTATGAGAAAGTGACATATGATTACTTTATACCAAAATTTAAATGATACCATTTCAGCTTATTTTGATTGGGAGTTGCCATGATTATGGGGCAAATTCAGTATGAATCGCATGTAGCAATTCGTACGGAATTTTTGCTGAGGGGCCGCGGGCGCATGCGCATGAGCCCGCAATTTCTGCGGGGGGGCCGCAGAAATTACGATTGCCTCTGCCTGCCAATCAGGCAGAGGCGGACGCGGGGCGGGAGAGGGGCGGCCACGCTCTGTTTTCTGGGTGGAAATGGAGCGTTGCGGGGGCGTGCCAGCCCAAACAGTCGGCTGGTACGCGCGGACGGGGTGGTGTCAGGGATGCGGCTGTGTGACGTCACACGCAGCCGCTGCGACAACAAAAATGGCGCCGGGACTTCTGCGGCCGCAGCTAAGTTGCTCCGGAAGGAGTCATCCTTAATTTCTGCTAACAAGCAGAAATTGCGTGATGTTTGCAATTTCTGCTTGAAGCAGGGGGGAGGCGCCAGTCAGCATGCTGGGCAGCCTTGCCCAGCGCTGGGCGGCCCCCAGCATGCGTGCTAATGGTTAGCAAATTCTGCTGCTTAGCAGCATCCGCTAACCTTACTGAATTGGTCCCTATGTCTACTAATGGATGTATGCTGTGCGCAGAATAAAGAAAATAATTTAGCATGTTTAATAAACAAAATTACCTACAGTTTATTTATTGATCCAAATCACTTAAAATAGATATGGGATGGACTTTCACAAAGAGATGACAGCATGCACCTACTAAATGATTTTCTGATTAACAAGAAATGTTTCCCATTACTAAGAAAAGCAAGACAAAAATACATCTACATGTACAAGATAGCATAATCTCATAATCTTTAGATACTTTTACTCTAAACCACATGATACATTTATTAACAATCTGCTATCTTATTCCGACTTGCCAACTTCTCCTTCAGTTTTCTTAGTTTGTGACATGAGGTTCCATAAAATAGTGTAGCAGAAATCTGCTTCTTCCTATTGCTGCTGCACCAGTAATTCAAGGTCCTGCAAATAAGCACTGAAAAAAAACTTTGGTTCTTTATCGCCACCTGATGGCTACAATGGGCACTGCAGTACCTCTACTTCAATATTTAAGTTCCCTTTGAGTATGTATTATACCTAGGGGCTTTTGGGCACTCCAATATTCCTATCTTACAATAACCTACAGTATGGTAATTGCCACAAAGTGAATATCAATATTAAAATACTTACACAATTGGAAGCAAACCGTTCTAGTTTGTCTTTATCATGTAGCTATTTTTAGCTTTATGTTGTTGCAGTATGACGTGTGGCACCTATTGTTGACTCTAGCTTTGTACTATAAAGGCGTTGCACCATATTTATACGGAACATTTACTTATCTGAAATCTGTCTTTAGCTCATTCTTAAGAATTGTTGTAATATACTAAATATATTTTCTCTGACGTCCTAAGTGGATGCTGGGACTCCGTAAGGACCATGGGGAATAGCGGCTCTGCAGGAGACTGGGCACAACTAAAGAAAGCTTTAGGACTACCTGGTGTGCACTGGCTCCTCCCACTATGACCCTCCTCCAGACCTCAGTTAGAATCTTGTGCCCGGCTGAGCTGGATGCACACTAGGGGCTCTCCTGAGCTCCTAGAAAGAAAGTATATTTTAGGTTTTTTATTTTACAGTGAGATCTGCTGGCAACAGACTCACTGCAGCGAGGGACTAAGGGGAGAAGAAGCGAACCTACCTAACTGGTGGTAGCTTGGGCTTCTTAGGCTACTGGACACCATTAGCTCCAGAGGGATCGACCACAGGACCTGACCTCGATGTTCGGTCCAGGAGCCGCGCCGCCGGCCCCCTTACAGAGCCAGAAGCAAGAAGTGTTCCGGAAAATCGGCGGCAGAAGACTTCTGTCTTCAACAAGGTAGCGCACAGCACTGCAGCTGTGCGCCATTGCTCCTCATGCACACCTCACACTCCGGTCACTGATGGGTGCATGGCGCTGGGGGGGGGGGGGCGCCCTGAGGGCAATATAATACACCTTGGCTGGCAAATCATCACAATATATAGTCCCAGGGCTATATATATGTGATAAATTACCCCTGCCAGAATCCATGAAAAAAGCTGGAGAAAAGTCCGCCGAAAAAGGGGCGGGGCTATCTCCCTCAGCACACTGGCGCCATTTTTTCTTCACAGTGCAGCTGGAAGACAGCTCCCCAGGCTCTCCCCTGTAGTTTTCAGGCTCAAAGGGTTAAAAAGAGAGGGGGGGCACTAAATTTAGGCGCAATATGTGTATACAAGCAGCTATTGGGGGAAAAATCACTCAGTTATAGTGTTAATCCCTGCATTATATAGCGCTCTGGTGTGTGCTGGCATACTCTCTCTCTGTCTCCCCAAAGGACTTTGTGGGGTCCTGTCCTCAGTCAGAGCATTCCCTGTGTGTGTGCGGTGTGTCGGTACGGCTGTGTCGACATGTTGGATGAGGAAGGTTACGTGGAGGCGGAGCAGAGGCCGATAAATGGGATGTCGCCCCCTGTGGGGCCGACACCAGAGTGGATGGATAGGTGGAAGGTATTAACCGACAATGTCAACTCCTTACATAAAAGGCTGGATGACGTGACAGCTGTGGGACAGCCGGCTTCTCAGCCCGCGCCTGCCCAGGCATCTCAAAGGCCATCAGGGGCTCAAAAAACGCCCGTTACCTCAGATGGCAGACACAGATGTCGGCACGGAGTCTGACTCCAGTGTCGACGAGGTTGAGACATATACACAATCCACTAGGAACATCCGTTGCATGATCTCGGCAATGAAAAATGTGTTACACATTTCTGACATGAACCCAAGTACCACATAAAAGGGGTTTTATGTTTGGGGAGAAAAAGCAGACAGTGTTTTGTTCCCCCATCAGATGAGTGAATGAAGTGTGTAAAGAGCGTGGGTTCCCCCGATAAGAAAATGGTAATTTCTAAAAAGTTACTGCTGGCGTACCCTTTCCCGCCAGAGGATAGGTCACGTTGGGAGATATCCCCTAGGGTGGATAAGGCGCTCACACGTTTGTCAAAAAAGGTGGCACTGCCGTCTGGGGATACGGCCACTTTGAAGGAGCCTGCTGATAAAAAGCAGGAGGCTATCCTGAAGTCTGTATATACACACTCAGGTACTATACTGAGACCTGCATTTGCCTCAGCATAAATAGTGCTGCTGCAGCGTGGTCTGATACCCTGTCAGATAATATTAATACCCTAGACAGGGATAATATTTTGCTAACATAGAGCATATTAAAGACGTCGTCTTATATATGAAGGATATTTGCCGGCTGGCATCCAGAATTAATGCAATGTCCATTCTGCCAGGAGGGTATTAGAGACCCGGCAGTGGACAGGTGATGCTGCCTTTAAAAGGCACATGGAGATTCTGCCTTATAAGGGTGAGGAATTGTTTGGGGATGGTCTCTGGGACCTCGTATCCACAGCAACAGCTGGGAAGAAAAATTTTTACCTCAGGTTTCCTCACAGCCTAAGAAAGCACCGTATTTTCAGGTACAGTCCTTTTGGCTTCAGAAAAGCAAGCGGGTCAAAGGCGCTTCCTTTCTGCACAGAGACAAGGGAAGAAGGAAAAAGCTGCACCAGACAGCCAGTTCCCAGGATCAAAAATCTTCCCCCGCTTCCTCTGAGTACACCGCATGATGCTGGGGCTCCACAGGTGGAGACAGGTGCAGTGGGGGCGCGTCTCGGGAACTTCAGGAACCAGTGGGCTTGCCCACAGGTGGATCCCTAGGTTCTGCAAGTAGTATCACAGGGATACAGGCTGGAGTTCGAGGCGACTCCCCCTCGCCGTTACCTCACATCAGCCTTGCCTGCTGCCCTTGGAGAAAGGGAGGTAGTACTGGCGGCAATTCACAAGCTGTACTTCCAGCAGGTGAAATCAAGGTACCTCTCCTTCAACAAGGCCAGGGTTACTATTCCAGAATGTTGTGGTACCGAAACCAGACGGTTCGGTGAGACCCATTCTAAAATTGAAATCCTTGAACACTTATATACGAAGGTTCAAGTTCAAAATGGAATAGCTCAGGGCGATTATTGCAAGCCTGGAGAATTTCATGGTATCACTGGACATCAAGGATGCTTACCTGCATGTCCCTATTTACCCTCTTCACCAGGAGTACCTCAAAATTGTGGTACAGGGTTGTCATTACCAATTCCAGACGTTGCCGTTGGTCTGTCCCCGGCACCGAGGGTATTTACCAAGGTAATGGCCGAAATAATTATCCCATACTTGGACGATCTCCTTATAAAGGCGAGGTCCGGGGAGCAGTTGTTCGTCGGAGTAGCACTATCTCGGGAAGTGCTACAACAGCACGGCTGGATTCTGAATATTCCAAAGTCGCAGCTGGTTCCTACGACGCGTCTACTGTTCCTGGGTATGGTTCTGGACACAGAACAGGATAAAAAAGGGTTTCTCCCGGAGAAGTCCAAGGAGTTGTCGTCTCTAGACAGAGACCTCCTAATACAAATACAGGTGTCAGTGCATCAATGCACGCGAGCCCTGGGAAAGATGGTAGCTTCTTACGAAGAAATTCCATTCGCCAGGTCCCATGCAAGGATCTTCCAGTGGGATCTGTTGGACAAGTGGTCCGGGTCGCATCTTCAGATGCATCGGCGGATAACCCTGTCTCCAAGGGCCAGGGTGTCGCTGTTGTGGTGGCTGCAGAGTGCTCATCTTTTAGGGGGCCGCAGATTCGGCATACAGGACTGGGTCCTGGTGACCACGGATGCCAGCCTTCGAGGCTGGGGGGCAGTCACACAGGGAAGAAACTTCCAAGGACTATGGAAAAGTCAGGAGACTTCCCTACACATAAATATTCTGGAACTAAGGGCCATTTACAATGCCCTAATTCAGGCTAGACCCCTGCTTCAACACCGGCCGGTGCTGATCCAGTCAGACAACATCACGGCGGTCGCTCATGTAAACCGACAGGGCGGCACAAGAAGCAGGATGGCTAGGGCGGCAAAAGAAGCAGGATGGCGATGGCAGAAGCCACAAGGATTCTCCAATGGGCGGAAAATCATGTGTTAGCACTGTCAGCAGTGTTCATTCCCGGAGTGGACAACTGGGAAGCAGACTTTCTCAGCAGACACGACCTCCACCCGGGAGAGTGGGGACTTCATCCAGAAGTCTTCCAAATGATTGTACACCGTTGGGAAAGGCCACAGGTGGACATGATGGCGTCCCGCCTCAACAAAAAGCTACAAAGATATTGCGCCAGGTCAAGGGACCCTCAGGCGATAGCTGTGGACGCTCTGGTAACACCGTGGGTGTACCAGTCGGTGTATGTGTTCCCTTCTCTGCCTCTCTTACCCAGGGTAAATAAGAATAATAAGAAGGAGAGGAGTAAGAACTATACTCATTGTTCCGGATTGGCCAAGAAGAGCTTGGTACCCAGAACTCCAAGAAATGATCTCAGAGGACCCATGGCCTCTGCCGCTCAGACAGGACCTGCTGCAGCAGGGGGCCTGTCTGTTCCAAGACGTACCGCGGCTGCGTTTGACGGCATGGCGGTTGTACGCCGGATCCTGAAGGAAAAGGGCATTCCGGAGGAAGTTATCCCTACGCTAATTAAAGCTAGGAAAGAAGTGAACGCAAACCATTATCACCGCATATGGCGGAAATATGTTGCGTGCTGTGAGGCCAGGAAGGCCCCAAAGGAGGAATTTCAGCTAGGTCGATTTCTGCACTTCCTACAGTCAGGGGTGACTATGGGCCTAAAATTGGGTTCCATTAAGGTCCAGATTTCGGCTCTATCGATTTTTTTCCAAAATAGAACTGACTTCACTGCCTGAAGTTCAGACTTTTGTTAAGGGAGTGCTGCATAGTCAGCCCCCGTTTGTGCCTCCAGTGGCACCGTGGGATCTCAACGTGGTGTTGGATTTCCTGAAGTCGCATTGGGTTGAGCCACTTAAATCCGTGGAGCTACAATACCTCACGTGGAAAGTGGTCATGCTGTTGGCCTTGGCGTCGGCCAGGCGTGTATCAGAATTGGCGGCTTTGTCATGCAAAAGCCCTTATCTGATTTTTTATATGGATAAGGCGGAATTGAGGACTCGTTCCCAATTCCTTCCTAAGGTGGTATCAGTTTTTTATGTGAACCAACCTATTGTGGTGCCTGCGGCTACTTGGGACTTGGAGGATTCCAAGTTACTGGACGTAGTCAGGGCCCTGAAAAGTATATGTTTCCAGGATGGCTGGAGTCAGGAAAACTGACTCGCTATTTATCCTGTATGCACCCAACAAGCTGGGTGCTCCTGCTTCTAAGCAGACTATTGCTCGCTGGATCTGTAGCACGATTCAACTTGCACATTCTGCGGCTGGACTGCCGCACCCTAAATCTGTAAAAGCCCATTCCATGAGGAAAGTGGGCTCTTCTTGGGCGGCTGCCCGAGGGGTCTTGGCTTTACAAATTTGCCGAGCTGTTACTTGGTCGGGTTCAAACATTTTTGCAAGAGTCTACAAGTTTGATACCCTGGCTGAGGAGGACCTAGAGTTTGCTCATTCGGTGCTGCAGAGTCATCCGCACTCTCCCGCCCGTTTGGGAGCTTTGGTATAATCCCCATGGTCCTTACGGAGTCCCAGCATCCACTTAGGACGTCAGAGAAAATAAGATTTTACTCACCGGTAAATCTATTTCTCGTAGTCCGTAGTGGATGCTGGGCGCCCATCCCAAGTGCGGATTGTCTGCAATACTTGTTTATAGTTATTGCCTAACTAAAGGGTTATTGTTGAGCCATCTGTTGAGAGGCTCAGTTATATTTCATACTGTTAACTGGGTATAGTATCACGAGTTATACGGTGTGATTGGTATGGCTGGTATGAGTCTTACCCGGGATTCAAAATCCTTCCTTGTTGTGTCAGCTCTTCCGGGCACAGTATCCTAGCTGAGGTCTGGAGGAGGGTCATAGTGGGAGGAGCCAGTGCATACCAGGTAGTCCTAAAGCTTTCTTTAGTTGTGCCCAGTCTCCTTCGGGTTATTGCTGTAGTGAGCCATCTTTTCTAGAGGCTCCTCTATTATCATGCTGTTAACTGGGTTCAGATCACAGGTTGTACGGTGTGATTGGTGTGGCTGGTATGAGTCTTACCCGGGATTCAAAATCCTTCCTTATTGTGTACGCTCGTCCGGGCACAGTATCCTAACTGAGGCTTGGAGGAGGGTCATAGGGGGAGGAGCCAGTGCACACCAGGTGATCCTAAAGCTTTCTTTAGATGTGCCCAGACTCCTGCGGAGCCGCTATTCCCCATGGTCCTTACGGAGTCCCAGCATCCACTACGGACTACGAGAAATAGATTTACCGGTGAGTAAAATCTTATTTGTACTGTGCACGTCTCTGCTTTCCGCATTGTTTTTTTTTTTTTCTCAAGACTGACTTGCAACTATCTGCAAGTAGGGGGCTGAGCCCGGGGCTGAAATGGGTGTATATTTGTGGGAAGTGGATGTGTATGAGACTGCAGTGGATGTGAAGTAGCAATGAAAGTACAGTAATACCCCTTTCAGACAGAAACAGAAATTACCGGGTGAAGCAGTTCCACCCGGTAATTTCATGAAACACATGGGTCCTTTTTCTGTGTGAAAGGGTCGACCCGGGTTGTAATTCCTGGGTCTTCGACACTGGAATCTACCAGGGTCGGAGACATGGAAATTTCGACACAGGTTGACCCTTTCACACAGAAA
Source organism: Pseudophryne corroboree (assembly GCF_028390025.1). Lineage (NCBI taxonomy): Eukaryota > Metazoa > Chordata > Amphibia > Anura > Myobatrachidae > Pseudophryne > Pseudophryne corroboree. Next base: position 333,208,560 of record NC_086451.1, read on the forward strand.
TTCTCGACGTGGTAATTTGCATGTCTGTGTGAAAGGGGGAGTCAGGCAGGTCCCGGCAAAACGACCCAGCATTGAAATGCTGGGTAATTGCCGGGACTTTCAGACTTTTCTGTCTGAAAGTGGTATTAGGGGGTGTTTTGAGTCTGTCATTTTAGTTAACACAAACATGGCCCCCGAAAAGTCTCAAACACAGCCTCCTGAAGGGATTAGTCTTGTGTCACCTCTGACCCTGGTGTAGTCGCAATCCAGTCTCATCCAAATATGGCAAGATGAGGGAGCAGCAGCTATCTTTTGTTCTTGGAGTTATACTGTATATACTGTGGTACTAGACCACTTTTCCCATAGCTGTTGTCTTTTGACTGCATTTGTGCAGGCCAGTGGGACACTGTTGGCTCTGTCATTGTAGCAGGAGTGCCAAGGGTGTGCCAGTAAAATGTGTTCTATTTTTCTGATGTGGGCTGGTAGAAAGGTGCCGTTCAGTGGAGCACCTGCTTTGATTATGTGTTCAGCTTTATACCTATTAAATTGAACTAGCTGCATCCTCTCAGTGAAGGCAGCCATTTTGTAAAATAAAGCACTATATATGAATGCAACCTATCAACTCATGAGTTAGTGGATTACATGGGGTTCATTGATTTGCATGACAAATTAAGGGAGCAGTAGTAATAAAGCACTCTGTGCCTCAGTAATGTGCTTAGTTACAGGTAAATTGATATACTGCATTGTCGTGAATTTTATTTACCACTTACAAATAGCCGTCTCTAGTGCATTTTTCTTTTCTCTGACGTCCTAGTGGATGCTTGGAACTTCGAAAGGACCTTGGGGAATAGCGGCTCCGCAGGAGACTGGGCACAAAAGTAAAAGCTTTAGGACTACCTGGTGTGCACTGGCTCCTCCCCCCATGACCCTCCTCCAAGCCTCAGTTAGATTTTTGTGCCCGAACGAGAAGGGTGCATACTAGGTGGCTCTCCTGAGCTGCTTAGAGTAAAAGTTTAAATTAGTTTTTTTATTTTCAGTGAGTCCTGCTGGCAACAGGCTCACTGCACCGAGGGACTAAGGGGAGAAGAAGCGAACTCACCTGCGTGCAGAGTGGATTGGGCTTCTTAGGCTACTGGACATTAGCTCCAGAGGGACGATCACAGGCCCAGCCATGGATGGGTCCCAGAGCCGCGCCGCCGGCCCCCTTACAGAGCCAGAAGACAGAAGAGGTCCGGGAAATCGGCGGCAGAAGACGTCCTGTCTTCAATAAGGTAGCGCACAGCACCGCAGCTGTGCGCCATTGCTCTCAGCACACTTCACGCTCCGGTCACTGAGGGTGCAGGGCGCTGGGGGGGGGCGCCCTGAGACGCAATAAAAACACCTTAGATGGCTAAAAATACATCACATATAGCTCCTGGGCTATATGGATGCATTTAACCCCTGCCAGTTTTTCCTTAAAAAAGCGGGAGAAAGGCCGCCGAGAAGGGGGCGGAGCCTATCTCCTCAGCACACAAGCGCCATTTTCCCTCACAGCTCCGCTGGAAGGACGTCTCCCTGACTCTCCCCTGCATGCACTACAGAAACAGGGTAAAAAAAGAGAGGGGGGGCACTAATTTGGCAGATTAATAAATACAGCAGCTATATAAGGGAAAAACACTTATATAAGGTTATCCCTGTATATATATAGCGCTCTGGTGTGTGCTGGCAAACTCTCCCTCTGTCTCCCCAAAGGGCTAGTGGGGTCCTGTCCTCTATCAGAGCATTCCCTGTGTGTGTGCTGTGTGTCGGTACGTTGTGTCAACATGTATGAGGAGGAAAATGGTATGGAGGCGGAGCAATTGCCTGTAATAGTGATGTCACCCCCTAGGGAGTCGACACCTGACTGGATGGTCTTATGGAAGGAATTACGTGATAGCGTCAGCACTTTACAAAAGACTGTTGACGACATGAGACAGCCGGAAAAACAGTTAATACCTGTCCAGGCGTCTCAAACACCGTCAGGGGCTCTAAAGCGCCCGTTACCTCAGATGGTCGACCCAGACACGGACACTGACTCCAGTGTCGACGGTGAGGAAACAAACGTATTTTCCAGTAGGGCCACACGTTACATGATCACGGCAATGAAGGAGGTTTTGAACATTTCTGATACTACAAGTACCACAAAAAAGGGTATTATGTGGGGTGTGAAAAAACTACCCGTAGTTTTTCCTGAATCAGATGAATTAAATGAGGTGTGTGATGAAGCGTGAGTTTCCCCCGATAAAAAACTGCTAATTTCTAAAAAATTATTGGCATTATACCCTTTCCCGCCAGAGGTTAGGGCGCGTTGGGAAACACCCCCTAGGGTAGATAATGCGCTCACACGCTTATCAAAACAAGTGGCGTTACCGTCTCCGGATACGGCCGCCCTCAAGGAGCCAGCTGATAGGAAGCTGGAAAATATCCTAAAAAGTATATACACACATACTGGTGTTATACTGAGACCAGCAATCGCCTCAGCCTGGATGTGCAGTGCTGGGGTGGCTTGGTCGGATTCCCTGACTGAAAATATTGATACCCTGGACAGGGACAGTATATTATTGACTATAGAGCATTTAAAGGATGCATTTCTATATATGCGAGATGCACAGAGGGATATTTGCACTCTGGCATCAAGAGTAAGTGCGCTGTCCATTTCTGCCAGAAGAGGGTTATGGACGCGACAGTGGTCAGGTGATGCGGATTCCAAACGGCATATGGAAGTATTGCCGTATAAAGGGGAGGAGTTATTTGGGGTCGGTCTATCAGACCTGGTGGCCACGGCAACGGCTGGGAAATCCACCTTTTTACCCCAGGTCACCTCTCAGCAGAAAAAGACACCGTCTTTTCAGGCTCAGTCCTTTCGTCCCCATAAGGGCAAGCGGGCAAAAGGCCACTCAAATCTGCCCCGGGGCAGAGGAAGGGGAAAAAGACTGCAGCAGGCAGCCTCTTCCCAGGAACAGAAGCCCTCCCCCGCTTCTGCCAAGTCCTCAGCATGACGCTGGGGCCTTACAAGCGGACTCAGGTACGGTGGGGGGTCGTCTCAAGAATTTCAGCGCGCAGTGGGCTCACTCGCAAGTGGACCCCTGGATCCTGCAGGTAGTATCTCAGGGGTACAAATTGGAATTCGAGACGTCTCCCCCTCGCCGGTTCCTGAAGTCTGCTTTACCAACGTCTCCCTCCGACAGGGAGGCGGTATTGGAAGCCATTCACAAGCTGTATTCCCAGCAGGTGATAATCAAGGTACCCCTCCTACAACAGGGAAAGGGGTATTATTCCACGCTGTTTGTGGTACCGAAGCCGGACGGCTCGGTGAGACCTATTTTAAATCTGAAATCCTTGAACACTTACATACAAAGGTTCAAATTCAAGATGGAGTCACTCAGAGCAGTGATAGCGAACCTGGAAGAAGGGGACTATATGGTGTCTCTGGACATCAAGGATGCTTACCTCCATGTCCCAATTTGCCCTTCTCACCAAGGGTACCTCAGGTTTGTGGTACAGAACTGTCACTATCAGTTTCAGACGCTGCCGTTTGGATTGTCCACGGCGCCCCGGGTCTTTACCAAGGTAATGGCCGAAATGATGATTCTTCTTCGAAGAAAAGGCGTCTTAATTATCCCTTACTTGGACGATCTCCTGATAAGGGCAAGGTCCAGGGAACAGTTAGAGGTCGGAGTAGCACTATCTCAAGTAGTACTACGACAGCACGGGTGGATTCTAAATATTCCAAAATCGCAGCTGATTCCGACGACACGTCTGCTGTTCCTAGGGATGATTCTGGACACAGTCCAGAAAAAGGTGTTTCTCCCGGAGGAGAAAGCCAGGGAGTTATCCGAGCTAGTCAGGAACCTCCTAAAACCAGGCCAAGTGTCAGTGCATCAATGCACAAGGGTCCTGGGAAAAATGGTGGCTTCTTACGAAGCGATTCCATTCGGCAGATTCCACGCAAGAACTTTTCAGTGGGATCTGCTGGACAAATGGTCCGGATCGCATCTTCAGATGCATCAGCGGATAACCCTGTCTCCAAGGACAAGGGTGTCTCTCCTGTGGTGGTTGCAGAGTGCTCATCTTCTAGAGGGCCGCAGATTCGGCATTCAGGACTGGGTCCTGGTGACCACGGATGCCAGCCTGAGAGGCTGGGGAGCAGTCACACAGGGAAAAAATTTCCATTGCTTGTGGTCAAGCATGGAAACGTCATTTCACATAAATATCCTGGAACTAAGGGCCATTTACAATGCCCTAAGTCAAGCAAGGCCTCTGCTTCAGGGTCAGCCGGTGTTGATCCAGTCGGACAACATCACGGCAGTCGCCCACGTAAACAGACAGGGCGGCACAAGAAGCAGGAGGGCAATGGCAGAAGTTGCAAGGATTCTTCGCTGGGCGGAAAATCATGTGATAGCACTGTCAGCAGTGTTCATTCCGGGAGTGGACAACTGGGAAGCAGACTTCCTCAGCAGACACGACCTCCACCCGGGGGAGTGGGGACTTCACCCAGAAGTCTTCCACATGATTGTGAACCATTGGGAAAAACCAAAGGTGGACATGATGGCGTCCCGCCTCAACAAAAAACTAGACAGATATTGCACCAGGTCAAGGGACCCTCAGGCAATAGCTGTGGACGCTCTGGTAACACCGTGGGTGTACCAGTCAGTGTATGTGTTCCCTCCTCTGCCTCTCATACCCAAGGTACTGAGAATCATAAGAAGGAGAGGAGTAAGGACTATACTCGTGGCTCCGGATTGGTCAAGAAGGACTTGGTACCCGGAACTTCAAGAGATGCTCACGGAGGACCCGTGGCCTCTACCTCTAAGAAAGGACCTGCTCCAGCAGGGACCCTGTCTGTTCCAAGACTTAGCGCGGCTGCGTTTGACGGCATGGCGGTTGAACGCCGGATCCTGAAGGAAAAAGGCATTCCGGATGAAGTCATCCCTACCCTGATCAAAGCCAGGAAGGATGTAACCGTGCAACATTATCACCGTATTTGGTGTAAATATGTTGCGTGGTGTGAGGCCAGGAAGGCCCCTACAGAGGAATTTCAACTGGGTCGTTTCCTGCATTTCCTGCAAACAGGACTGTCTATGGGCCTAAAATTAGGGTCCATTAAGGTTCAAATTTCGGCCCTGTCGATTTTCTTCCAGAAAGAACTAGCTTCAGTTCCTGAAGTTCAGACGTTTGTCAAGGGGGTACTGCATATACAGCCTCCTTTTGTGCCTCCAGTGGCACCTTGGGATCTCAATGTAGTTTTGGGGTTCCTAAAATCACATTGGTTTGAACCACTCACCACTGTGGACTTAAAATATCTCACATGGAAAGTGGTAATGCTGTTAGCCCTGGCTTCAGCCAGGCGTGTCTCAGAATTGGCGGCTTTATCCTATAAAAGCCCTTACCTAATTTTTCATACGGACAGGGCAGAATTGAGGACTCGTCCTCAATTTCTCCCTAAGGTGGTTTCAGCGTTTCACTTAAACCAGCCTATTGTGGTACCTGCGGCTACTAGGGACTTGAAGGACTCCAAGTTGCTGGACGTAGTCAGGGCCCTGAAAATATATGTTTCTAGGACGGCTGGAGTCAGAAAATCTGACTCGCTGTTTATCCTGTATGCACCCAACAAGCTGGGTGCTCCTGCTTCTAAGCAGACTATTGCTCGTTGGATTTGTAGTGCAATTCAGCTTGCACATTCTGTGGCAGGCCTGCCACAGCCAAAATCTGTAAAAGCCCATTCCACAAGGAAAGTGGGCTCATCTTGGGCGGCTGCCCGAGGGGTCTCGGCTTTACAACTTTGCCGAGCAGCTACTTGGTCAGGGGCAAACACGTTTGCTAAATTCTACAAATTTGATACCCTGGCTGGGGAGGACCTGGAGTTCTCTCATTCGGTGCTGCAGAGTCATCCGCACTCTCCCGCCCGTTTGGGAGCTTTGGTATAATCCCCATGGTCCTTTCGGAGTTCCCAGCATCCACTAGGACGTCAGAGAAAATAAGAATTTACTTACCGATAATTCTATTTCTCGTAGTCCGTAGTGGATGCTGGGCGCCCATCCCAAGTGCGGATTGTCTGCAATACTTGTACATAGTTATTGTTACAAAAATCGGGTTATTATTGTTGTGAGCCATCTTTTCAGAGGCTCCTCTGTTATCATGCTGTTAACTGGGTTCAGATCACAGGTTGTACGGTGTGATTGGTGTGGCTGGTATGAGTCTTACCCGGGATTCAAAATCCTTCCTTATTGTGTACGCTCGTCCGGGCACAGTATCCTAACTGAGGCTTGGAGGAGGGTCATGGGGGGAGGAGCCAGTGCACACCAGGTAGTCCTAAAGCATTTACTTTTGTGCCCAGTCTCCTGCGGAGCCGCTATTCCCCATGGTCCTTTCGGAGTTCCCAGCATCCACTACGGACTACGAGAAATAGAATTATCGGTAAGTAAATTCTTATTTTTTTTATACTATAATTGGATTTATATTGGGAAGGTCCTATTTTATTAATTCCGAAAATGATTTCACTCACTTTTTTCTCTGTATGTTTTTAGTTATAAGAAATAAAAATGGAAACAAAATGTGCCAGTACTGCATCCATTACCACAGGGCCGAAACTAGGATTTTCGGCACCCGGGGCAAGGCAATAGTTTGCGCCCCCCCACCGAAAAAACAACAAAAAACAACAGCAACAGTAAAACAAACTCTGTCAGACTAAAATGTCAGATTACCAGTAAATTTGAAAAAAGGGGATACAATATTCCCCTATGTGCCTCAAATGCCCTACAGTATGTATCACATGCCCCGCCAGCGTGTTCAACGACATGCTCCACTGTGTGTCCCCATGCATTGCACTATATCATAACACTTCAACACTGCGCTACATTCCCCTATCCACTGCACTACATCACTATACTGCATCCCCTACACGCTGAACTACATCACTACACTACATGCCCCTATATGCTACACTACATCACTACACTACATCCCCTTATATGCTACACCACATCAGTGCACTACATGCCCCTATATACTGCAATACATTACTACACTACATACCCTATATGGTACACTACATCACTACACTACATCCCCCTATAAGCTACACCAAATCCCCCCATCTGGGAGGCAAAGCGGAGCTTGATACTGCTGAGAGCACAGTGCGTTTCTTTAGCTTGGACAGTGCACCGCACGCTAGTCGCAGCACTGCGTGGCAAAGAAGAGAGTTTAAGACAGTAGCCGGCATAGGAGAGATCCCAGGTACTGGAGCTCACCCATACAGCGTTGGAACCAGCTGTGAGGAGACAGGTGGGTCAGAGACATTGCCAAGGGTGCTGTCTGCTGCCTCACTGGAGCAGCACAGCACTGCCGGTAAAAAACAAAACAAAAAACCCTGTTCCTCTGTACCTTCTTGGTGCCCCCGCAAATCCTGCACCCGGGGCGCATCCCCCCCTAGTTACGGCCCTGATTACCATGAGACAAAAAGCACTGGCTGCCTTTATAAACGAGTTATAACTAGTGGCTGTTCGAGAGGTGGGTCCGCAGCACAGTCCAAAACTCAAATAGGGGATCCACACCAACTGCCACCCCAAACACTGCCAAACATCACCACCCGGGACTCACTGGCAGTTGCTGTGGCTCCTCTATTTTAAACTGTGCTGCAGCCCCATCTCTGGAGCCGCCTCTGGTTATAACCATAGTAAAAATAGCATTACCTATTTATGATGTGCCTCCTTTGTGTGAAAGTTAACATCAATACGTATATTCAAGCAGCCTTTTACATTTTCTGTATGAAGATTTGCTGTTTACATACTAGTGTGTGATCAGGGCCACACCTGTATAGAATGTAATCACATAGTTTAAATATTAACATAGGAGGCACCCAGTGGCAGCCGGCACTGCTCCTCAGTTATATTTAGCTGGGAGTTGCAAAAAAAATATTTCACTCCTGAGCACATAGTAATCTTTTTCCCACAAAAAAAAAGAAAAAATTGGTGCACATATTTTGTTTTACTGTCTGTTAGACATGTGAAAGTGGTTTATTAGAGTCCACACATAACCCTCTGCCTTCTCCCTCATGGCTCTTCACCGTTTCTTTTCAATAAAAATTATGCCACACCTGTTCTACCGTTTACACCTATATTTAACAAACACTTCCTTCTATTATATTTTGCTATTCAGCTGGTAAGTTCTAATGTTGATGTTTTTATTTCCTTTTTTTCTACATTGCAATATAAACAGATCAACTAAATTATGAATATATAAAATCAAGTTTTTTTTTAACCCCTAAAGTAATGCAGGCTTGCTTTCACAGCAATATGGTCTTCATTGATTTTAATACAAAATATAGCCCTTATATGCCTGATCTAAGAAGTAACGTGCGTGATAAACCACTAAATTATGTTATCCACCTTTCCTTTTCCAGATTCTGCCCTATGTAACACAAGGAAGCTAAGTTCTCCTTAGAAGGACTGGTGGGTATCGCTTCTCCTTAGAAGGACTGGAGGATATCGCCGCACCTCTTGCTGCTTATAGTCCAGAAGTCGGAGACTCCATTACATATTAATGTTGCTACAAATGAAATCCTGCAGCACCATCCGTGTCCATCCTCCAAAGATCAGATACATTTTTCACATTGATAAAGGACACTTTTAATGACCTCATTTTGTAAGAAAGTTTCTGTACATTGGAAGGTTCCATTTTTACCACACCACATAGTACCACTATTTTATTTTTCATCTTGGCTAATGAAATGTTTTTAACTAAATGTAAATATAAGTGCTGGCATTTCTAGGCAGTTCATTCCAAGCGCAACATGTGTTTTACCATTTTTTGAGTAAAACGCTCGTACTTGAATCATTGTGACTGTATGCCTGTTACCAAGGATTCTCACAAGGGGTCAGTTTGAACTTGTAATGTGACTCATTGCAATAAAAGTGTTGATTGTTCACCTTTTAATGTATACATATGCTTTTAGAGTTTTGTTTGGGCTTAAAAATTGTTTACTTACAGTGCGTGTATAGTTGATACTGCATTCTATCACAGAAAAGTGTCTGGTTGGTGTTACTACTTTCATGGGGAATAAGAAAGACCAGTGGTAGTAAATAATACTCCGCACTACAATAGAAGGGTGTGTGTATAGTTGTTATCATAGGGAGCTATATATATATATATATATATATATATATATACATATACACACACACACACACAGTACTGTGCAAAAGTTTTAGGCAGGTGTGGAGAAAATACTGCAAAGTAAGAATGCTTTAAAAAATAGAAGTAACAGTTTATTTTATCAGATAACAAAATGCAAAGTAAATGAACAGAAGAGAAATATAAATCAAATCAATATTTTTTGTGACCACCCTTTGCCTTCAAAACAGCATCAGTTCTTCATTTGCATAGAGGTACACTTGCACACAGTTTTTGAAGGAACTCGGCAGGAAGGTTGTTTCAAACATCTTGGAGAACTAACCACAGATCTTCTGTGGATGTAGGCTTGCTTAAATCCTTCTGTCTCTTCATGTAATCCCAGACAGACTCTAAGATGTTGAGATCAGGGCTCTGTGAGGGTCATATCATCACTTCCAGGACTTATTGTTCTTCTTTACGCTGGAGATAGTTCTTAATGACATTGGCTGTATGCTTGAGGTCATTGTCCTGCTGCAGAATAAATTTTGAGCCAATCAGAAGTCTCCCTGATGGTATTGCATGATGGATAAGTACCTACCTGTATTTGTTAGCATTGAGGACACCATTAATCCTGACCAAATTCCCAGCTCCTTTTGCTGAAATGCAGCCCCAAATTTGCATGGACCCTCCACCATGTTTTACTGTTGCCTGCAGACACTCATTATTGTACCACTCTCCAGCCCTTCGGAGAACAAACTGCCTTCTGTTACAGCCACATTTTTTAAATTTTTACTCTTTAGTTCAGAGCACTTGCTGCCATTTTTCTGCACCCCAGTTCTTATGTTTTTGTGCATAGTTGAGTCACTTGGCCTTGTTTCCACGTCAAAGGTATGGCTTTTTGGACACAATTCTTCCATGAAGATTACTTCCAGCCAGACTTTTCTGAACAGTAGATGGGTCCTGCCATTTCTAAACTGATTGCACTGCTGGACATCTTCCGATTGTGAAGGGAAGTAAGCATGATGTCTTTTATCTGACGCACTGAGTTTCCTGGCCGACCACTATGTCTACAGTCCTCAACATTGCCCGTTACTTTGTGCATCAATGCTGAGAAATACAGGCAGGTACTTATCCATCATGCAATACCATCAAGGAGGTGTGTGAGTGGCTCTAAATTTATTCTGCAGCGGGACAAAGACCCCAAACATACAGACAATGTAATTAAGAACTATCTTCAGTGTAAAGAAGAACAAGGAGTCCATGAAGTGATGATATAGCCCCTCACAGAGCCCTGATCTCAACATCATCGAGTCTGTCTTGGATTACATGAAGATATAGAAGGCTTTGAGCAAGCCTGCATCCACAGAAGATCTATGGTTAGTTCTCCTAGTTCCTTTAAAAACTGTGCCAGTATACCTGTGTGCAAGTAAAAACAATAATGCCATTGTGAAGGCAAAGGGTAGTCACACCAAATATTGATTTGATTTATACTTCTCTTCATTAATTTCCTTTGCTTTTTAGTAATAATAAACTATTAACACTTCTATTTTTGAAAGCATTGTTACTTTACAGCATTTTCTCTTACATCCTAGTGGATACTGGGGTCTTGTACTTTAGTACCATGGGATATAGATCAGGTCCACTGGAGCCTGGCACTTTAAAAAACCTTTAGGGGTTATCCAATTATCCCCAGTAAAACATCGGGTCCGAATAAAAGCCGTTTTCAGCCGTTTTTCAGACTTTTTTACGATGTTTCACCAATTTTGTTTTACAGGCTATCTAGATTGATCGCCTTTAAAATAAAAACCCTTTCTCCCGAAAACACACAGGTTCAGTGTTTTCGTGTGAAACAGACCCTTTTTTGGATGAAAACGGGGCTGTTTCTGGGGATTCTGTTTCGCCTGCCGGAGGCAGGTGAAACAAAATCCTCGATAAGCCACGACACGCGCCGGCTTATCGGGGCTAAGTAGATAGCCCCTGGCGTGACAATTAGCCCCGGTAAATTACCGTGGCTAAATGGATATCCCCCTTAGTGTGTGTATGAGTGTGCTGGCTCCTCCCCTCTATGCCCCTCCTACCAGACTCAGTTTAGAAAAATGTGCCCAAGGAGCCGGGTGCATCTCTCTGGAGCTCCAGGGATTTTCCTTTATTTCTCTAGCATCCAAAAGGGATACTGGGAGCAACTAGTACAACGGGTATAGACAGTGTCCAAAGGAGCCAGTGAACTTTAAATTTCTTCAACTGGGTGTGCTGGCTCCTCCCCTTTATGCCCCCTCCCACAGGCAGTTTAGAAAAAAGTGCCCCCAGGAGAGGATGCACATCACTGCAGTTCCAGAGAGTTTTCTTCAATTTCATTTTAAACTTTTATTATTTTCGGTCTGCTGTCTGGACAACAGCATACCTGCGCCATGGGAGTTGGCGGAAGGGAGGGGGGCGGTCACCGGCCTTACAAGGTGCAGAGCCGCTTCCCCGCTGCAGGACCAGTGGGTTCAGCGGGGCACTGCGCATTTTCTGTCACAGCCGCAGCATGCCCCTAATGCTGCCTGAAGGTGACATCAGTGGTGAGTACTAAGTGCGGCTGACCACGGGCGCGGTGTACGGTCCCGCTAAGATCCCCCATGTAGATCTGGCACAAATGGGCTTGACTAGCAATTGTGATATATTTTAAGCTACTAAGGAGACTTTGCCAGTATAAATATTCATTATAGCTCCGGCACCATTAGAGGGGGCGGATCTAACTCAGAGCGGGACCTGAGGCATTTTGGCGCCTTCCTCTGCTTACAGCAGCCATCTACAGCACACACAGCGCTTCCTGCCTCACAAGACATGCTGGAAAACTGGTACAGGGTGTAGCTGGGGCTGTGCAGCTCAGGGTATGCTAGTGTCCTCTCTCATCTGTGTATCCTCTCACATACAGTAGGGCAGGCTTGCATTATAACTGTGTATGCTATTGTGCTTGCTGTGAAATATGGGTAAACACAAGACACAGATTTAGCTGCTAGGGCAGATGCAGAGCCCCCCCCCCCCTTCCATCATGCAAGTCTGAGAGGATGGGGAGCTGTCACCCAAGGGGCACATGTCCAGGGCATGTGGTCAGCCCTTGAAAGCCTCCTTCCAATCAACATTCTGGAACTTCGGGCGATCTACAATGCTCTACTTCAAGCCTCTCCTCTGCTCAAGGATCACGCGATCCAGGTACAGTCGGACAACGCCATGGGGTGGCATATATAAATCGACAAGGAGGGACAAAAGGAGGGACAAAAAGCAGAGCCAGCATGCGAGAGGTGTCAAAGATATTCCTCTGGGCGGAAAGAAATGCAAGAGCCATGTCAGCAATCTTTATTCCGGGTGTGGATAACTGGGAAGCGGATTTCCTGAATCATCACGATCTCCACCCAAGGGAGTGGGGGCTCCACCATCTGGTGTTCCAGCAGATCATCGACCGGTGGGGTTGCCCACAACTAGACATGATGGCTTCTCGTCTCAACAAGAAACTTCCCTGGTTTTGCTCGCGGACCAGGGACCCTCAGGCGAGGACAGTGGACGCACTGGGGTCACTTTGGCCATGCCAGATGGTCTACCTGTTTCCTCCGATCCCATTGCTCCCAAGAGTGCTAAAGAGAATCAGGAATCAAGGTGTCCAGGCAATTCTAATTGCCCTGGATTGGCCTCGGAGGGCGTGGTATGCGGATCTTCTGGACAAGTCTGTCGAAGAGCCTTGGCCTCTACTACTCAGAAGAGATATTCTTCAACAAGGACCGTTCATCTACCCAGACTTACGGCGACTTCGTTTGACAGCATGGAGGTTGAGCAGAACATCCTTGCTGACAAGGGCCTTTCAAAGAAGGTTATTGCAACCATGGTTCAGGCCAGGAAACCTGTAACGTCAAAACACTATCATCATATCTGGAGGAGATATGTCTCTTGGTGCGATAAATGCACGTATCCGCCTGCAGAGTTTCACTTGGGATGTTTCCTATGTTTCCTGCAGGCTGGTGTGGATAAGGGCTTATGTCTGGGTGCCATTAAGGGTCAGATTTCAGCTCTCCATTTTCTTTCAGAAGAAATTGGCAGTGTTGCCAGAAGTTCAGACCTTCTTGCAAGGGGTACTCCACATACAACCTCCCTTTGTGCCGCCTTCGGCCCCCTGGGATTTGGATGTAGTGTTGAGATTTCTACAGTCCTCATGGTTTGAACCTCTGATGATGGTAGAAGACAAGTACCTCACGTGGAAGACGGTGATGTTACTGGCCCTGGCTTCTGCTCAACATGTTTCAGAATCGGGGGCATTATCGTGTAAAAGTCCCTATTTGGTCTTTTACGAGGACAGAGCGGAGCTCCGGACTAGACAGCAGTTCCTGTCGAAGGTTGTCTCCGCGTTCATCTGAATCAACCTATTGTGGTTACGTCCAGTTCTGATGCTTCTGCTCCTCTTGAGGCATTGGAAGCTGTACGTGCCTTGAAGATATATGTCAAGCGTACAGCTTGTGTCAGAAAGACAGATTCCTTGTTCGTGCTCTATGATGCACAGAAGAAGGGTTGCCCTGCTTTAAAGCAGTCCATTGCTCGTTGGATTAGGCTTACTATATAACAGGCCTATGTGTCGGCAGCCTTACCTGTTCCTAAGTCTCTAAAGGCCCACTCTACTAGATCAGTGGGCTCTTCTTGGGCGGCTGCCCGTGGAGTCTCGGCCTTGCAACTATGCCGAGCTGCTACCTGGTTGGGGAAGAACACTTTTTGTACATATTTGATACCCTGGCCAAAGAGGATTCCCAGTTTGGGCAGGCAGTGCTGCAGCAGTCTACGCACGTTCCCGCCCGTTCTGGAAGCTTTGGGACGTCCCCATCGTACTAGTTTCCCCCAATATCCCTTATGGATGCTAGAAAAAATAGGATTTTAATACCTACAGGTAAGTCCTTTTCTTGTAGTCTATAAGGGATATTGGGTGCCCACCTCAGTGTGTGGACTTTTCTGCAGGTTCTTGTTCTATAGTTACCTGTTCAGCTGTTGTTGTTACCAGCCGTTGCTGGTTGTTGTATGTTAGTGGTGTGCTGGTGTGTAAATCTCACCACCCTTTCTGTTATCATGTTCCTTCTCTCATATATGTCTTTTCTCCTTCAGGCACGTTTTTGCCTATAACTGCCTGTGGAAGGGGGCATAGAGGGGAGGAGCCAGCACACCCAGTTGAAGAAATTTAAAGTACACTGGCTCCTTTGGACCCCATCTATACCCATCGTACTAGTTACCCCCAATATCCCTTATGGAGTACGAGAAAAGGATTTACCGGTAGGTATTAAAATCCTATTTTTTATTTTAGTTTATTATTTTCAGGTAGCTCTGGTTGGCAACCAGGCTACCTGCTTCGTGGGACTTAGAGGGGGGGACCGAACCAACCTCCTGAGTGTTAATGGTTCGTAATCCCAGCTGACAGGACACTGAGCTCCTGAGGTGCTGATCACACATCGTTAGTATGTGTGCCCACACCAGCAGCTAGCCGCCATCCTCTAACAGATTCCGAAGTTACAAGGGCCCTCATTCCGAGTTATTCGCTCGCTAGCTGCTTTTAGCAGCATTGCACACGCTAAGCCACCGCCCTCTGGGAGTGTATCTTAGCATAGCAGAATTGCGAACGATAGATTAGCAGAATTGCGAATAGAAATTTCTTAGCAGTTTCTGAGTAGCTCGAGACTTACTCAGCCATTGCGATCAGTTCAGTCAGTTTAGTTCCTGGTTTGACGTCACAAACACACCCAGCGTTTGCCCAGACACTCCCCGTTTCTTCAGACACTCCCGCGTTTTTCCCAGAAACGCCAGCGTTTTTTCGCACACGCCCAGAAAACTGCAAGTTTCCGCCCAGAAACACCCACTTCCTGTCAATCACAGTACGATCACCAGAACGATGAAAAAACCTTGTTATGCCGTGAGTAAAATACCTAACTTTTGTGTAAAATAACTAAGCGCATGCGCTCTGCGAACCTTGCGCATGCGCAGTAAGCGACTAATCGCAATATAGCGAAACTCGGCAACGAGCGAACAACTCGGAATGACCCCCAAGGTGCAATGAGTGTTGCACCGGGGTCCTGGTAAGCGGGTCCCCGGTGCAGTTTTGGCGGCAAGTCACGCTGCGGTCACGGGCCCGGAACTGCGGTGCCCGCCGCGGACAAACTGGCTCATGGCTGTTAAGCCCCGCAGTGCTCACTGTCTCAAGGCTTCATGAGTACTGTACAATGCATATTATGTTATATAGTATGTGGTTATATGTGGCCAGTATAAACTGTCATAGGGACCGCGCACCATTACAAGGGCGGTGCTTCCTGGAGCGGGACCAGTGGCGGGAAGGCGCCATCTCCTGCTGCTGCAGATCTTCAAGGCTGCATGCACGCTGCTCCTCCAGTACTCACACTGCTACAGACTGCAAACTGGTACCAGGGGGTCATAGAAAGGGGGGAGCACGCCAGCAGTAGCGCCGCTGCACTTTTATCATGTCATGCACATACTTCAACACATTGTGCTGCTGTGTTCTGTGTGCTGGTGTCCGCTCCTCAGTGTCACTCCAGGAGCTCTATAGGGTCTGTGTGGCGGTGTTGGTTAGTGGGCTTTTGCTGTATTACTACTGTGTAAGATGTCTGTTGACATGATTATGTGTGCTGCTTGTAACTCTACCCCGTCTTCAGCGGGGTCACTCATGTGAGCAATGGCCCTCATTCCGAGTTGTTCGCTCGTTCTTTTTCATCGCATTGCAGCGATTTTCCGCAAACTGCGCATGCGCAATGTTCGCACTGCGACTGCGCCAAGTAAATTTGCTAAGAAGTTTGGTATTTTACTCACGGCATTACAAGGTTTTTTCTTCGTTCTGGTGATCGTTGTGTGATTGACAGGAAGTGGGTGTTTCTAGGCGGAAACTGCCTGTTTTATGGGAGTGTGTGAAAAAACGCTGCTGTTTCTGGGAAAAACGCGGGAGTGGCTGAAGAAACGGGGGAGTGTCTGGGCGAACGCTGGGTGTGTTTGTGACGTCAAACCAGGAACGAAACTGACTGAACTGATCGCAGTGGCAGAGTAAGTGTCGAGCTACTCAGAAACTGCAAAGAAATTTCTATTCGCAATTTTGAGAATCTTTCGTTCGCAATTTTGCCAAGCTAAGATTCACTCCCAGTAGGCGGCGGCTTAGCGTGTGCAATGCTGCTAAAAGCAGCTTGCGAGCGAACAACTCGGAATGAGGGCCAATGTTCCTTATCACCACAGGGACCCAGCTCACAGGCACCTGATTGGTTAGATATCTTTAACAGCATGATTCAGAATGTAAATTCTGAATTGGCTGCAGCTAAAAGAGAGAGACAGGTGTTAAAACACTCTACTGATTATGTGGCTAAAGCAGCAGATACCAAGAAGGCTTCTCATCCCCCTCTAGTGGTTTCACATAACCGCTCACTGCCACAGGTGCTCCAGTCTGATTCTGATCAGCCTGATGTAGATGATGATAATATGGATGAGGACAGCTCTCTGTCCCCTGGGGTGGAGGCTCTCATTTTTGCTGTAAGAGGTCCTTCACATACCGGATCAGGAGGCAAAACTAGATGAGGAGTTTTGTTTTAATGTTAGACCTAAGACCTCAGCAACTTTTTCTGTGTCTACAGTATTAAACTCCTTGACCAGGGAGGCTTCGTTAAACCCTAATAAAAAATAAAAAATTCCTCAGAGGTTTTTATCTACTTTTCCCCTTCCAGCTGAGGACAGGAAGGTATGGGAAAACCTCCCGTCAGTCGATACGTCTTTGTCCAGACTGTCTAAGAAATTGGTACTGCCAGTGCCAGGGGCTATATCCCTAAAAGATCCAGCTAACCGTAAGATTGAGACTACACTCAAGGCAATATATACGGCGGCAGGCGATAGTCAAGTGGTCTGATAATGTTCTTGACAGTTTAAACTCTGCCCCGGGATGAGGTCATTACTCTGCTGCAACATATACAGGATGCTGCGAATTTTATGAGCGAGGCTATTAAGGAGTTGTGTAGGATTAATGGCCACACTACTGCTATGGCTGTTTCAGCGCGCAGAGCTCTGTGGTTACGTCAGTGGTCGGCAGAAGCTGATTCCAAAAAGGGTGTAGAAAATCTTCCATTTACAGGTGATTCCTTGTTTGGAGACAAATTAAATAAATGGATCTCCCAAGCAACGGCAGGTAAGTCTGCCTATCTGCCGTTGGCTGCACCGCCTGCTAGGCGTTCTTACACCGGACCCTCCTTGCAGTCCTTTCGTGGGGCAAGGTTCAGAGGAAGGGGCCGAGGGGTCTCCACCACTCCCAGAGGATCTCATGGTAAGTCCCATAAACCTGCAACTGCTCTCTCCCTGGACCAGACCACCGGATCCCCTGCCGCTAAGCCTTCCACGTGAAAGTTGGACCCAGCAGCAAGGCAACTTTCAGGTAGGCGCTCGCCTTCAACACTTCGCCCACGTGTGGGCGGAGTGCTGCCGGGATACTTGGGTGAGGGACTCCATTTCCCAAGGTTACCGGCTGGAATTTCAAACACTACCTCCTCACAGATTTTTCAAGTCAGGCTTACCAGCTTTACCCGCAGCAAAAGTTACCTTGAAAGAGGCTATTCAAAAACTTTTGCAGGCAGGGTAGGTGGTTCCAGTACCTCCTCCATTACGCAACCGGGGTTTTTACTCCAGTCTTTTTGTCGTTCCCAAACTGGACGGTTCGTTGCGCCCCATCTTGAACCTGAATTCTCTAAACCCGTATCTGCGGGTGTTCAAATTCAAGATGTAATCCCTGCCGGCGGTGGTGTCCGCTCTGGAGGAGGGGGAGTTCCTGTTGTCTTTGGATGTCAAAGATGCTTACCTACACATTCCCATGTGGCCCCACTCATCAGGCCATATTGGACGAACATTTCCAGTTTCAGGCCTTACCCTTTGGATTATCCACAGCTCCGAGAGTCTTCACCAAGGTCATGGCGGAGATGATGCTGCAACTGCGCATGATGGGAGTAAACATAGTCCCCTACTTGGACAATCTCCTAATAAAGGCTGTGTCCACGGAGCATCTGCTGCACAGCATTGATCTGACGACTCGCCTGCTTAAGGATCATGGGTGGATCCTGAATTTTCAGAAATCTCAACTGGAACCGAACCAACGTCTTCAGTTCCTGGGAATAATTCTGGATACAGTGTCTCAAAAGGTGTTTCTCCCGATGGACAAGGCCTTGACTATCCAGGCTATGATTCCTCGGTGCTCAGTCCTCGCAATGTATCCATACATCTTTGCATTCGATTACTGGGCAAAATGGTGGCTGCTTACGAGGCAATCCAATACGGCAGATTTCATACTCGTCCATTTCAGCTGGATCTGCTGGACAAATGGTCGGGGTCTCACCTTCACGCATCAGGAAGTGACCTTGTCTCCTAAAGCCCGGATTTCTCTATTATGGTGGCTACAGGGTCCTCACCTGGTAGAGGGTAAGAGTTTCAATATCCACTCGTGGATTCTACTGACAGCGAATGCCAGCCTCTGGGGATGGGGGGCTATGACCCAAGGGGCTCAGTTCCAGGGGATATGGTCAAGACAGGACTAACTCTGCCGATAAACATCCTGGAACTCAGGGCAATTTGCAATGCTCTTCTGCAGGCTTCGCATCTCCTAAAGGATCAGGCAATCCAGGTTCAGTCAGACAACGCCACGGCGGTGGCGTACATAAACCAACAAGGGGGAACAAGAAGCAGAGTGGCGATGAGACAGGTATAAAAAATCCTCCTCTGGGCGGAGACCAATGCAAGGGCCATCTCAGGCATATTCATCCCAGGAGTGGACAACTGGGAAGCAGACTTCCTCAGCAGGCACGACTTCCATCCGGAGGAATGGGGCCTACATCCCCAGGTTTTTCAACAGTTAATTCACCGGTGGGGCTGTCCGCAGATAGATCTGATGGCTTCTCAACTCAACAAGAAGCTATGCCGTTACTGTTCCAAGACGAGGGATCTTAAGGCGGTTGCAGTGGATGCGCTGACGACGCCGTGGATGTACCAGTTTGTATACCTGTTCCCTCCTCTACTGCTAATCCCAAGGGGTCTAAAATGACTAAGAACGGAAAGCGTTCAGGCAATTTTAATTGCCCCCTATTGGCCTCGACGGGCGTGGTACTCGGACCTCCTAAACATGGCTCTGGAGGATCCCTGGCATCTACCGCTCCGAGACGATCTTCTTCAACAAAGTCTGTTTGTCTATCCAGACTTACAGCGGCTACGTTTGACGGCTTGGAAGTTGAGAGGAAAATTCTAGCTAGAAAAGACCTTCCCTCCAGGGTCATTTCCACCATGGTCCAGGCCAGGAAGATGGTTACGTCAAAACATTACCGTATCTGGAAAAAGTATGTTTCCCAGTGTGAGGTTAGAAAGGTTTCTCCTGTGGAATTTTGGATTGGTCGTTTTCTACTTTTCCTGCAAGCGGGAGTGGATATGGGTCTACGGTTGGGCTCCATCATAGTCCAGATTTCGGTGCTCTCTGTTTTCTTCCAGAGACAGCTTGCCTTCTTGCCAGAAGTGCAGACTTTCCTAAATGGAGTTCTTCATATGCAACCGCCCTATGTACCTGCCACGGCTCCATGGGACCTCAATGTGGTTCTATCCTTTCTCCAATCGGACTGATTTGAACCCTTATATAGGGTGGAGTTAAAACTTCTCACCTAGAAGACGGTGATGGCATTGGCGTCTGCCAGGCATGTCTCTGAATTGGGGGCCTTATCCTGTAAGAGCCCTTATTTGATATTTCATGAGACAGGGCGGAACTTAGGACCCATCCTCAGTTTTTGCCAAAAGTGGTGCCAGCTTTTCATGTGAATCAGCCTATTGTGTTTCCAGTTTTGTCTGACTCTTTCCGTTGCTCCTGAGTCCTTGGATGTGGTCAGGGCTCTGAAGATTTATGTCAAAAGGACGGCCCGTCATCGGAAATCTGATTCGCTGTTTGTCCTTTACGATGCCTCCAAGATTGGTTGGCCGGCTTCTAAGCAATCTATTGCTCACTGGCTCAGGTTGACCATTCAACAGGCCTATTCTTCAGCGGCTCTGCCTTTGCCGATGTCTATTCAGGCCCACTCTAGGAGGTCTGTGGGCTCTTCCTGGGCGGCTGCCTGGGGTGTCTCGGCCTTACAGTTGTGCCGAGCTGCTACTTGGTCTGGTTCGAACACGTTTGTTAAATTTTATAGGTTCGATACCTTGGCCAAGGATGACCTTCAGTTTGGTCAGGCGTGTTTACAGGGGTCTCAGCATTCTCCCACCCGTTTGGGAGCTTTGGGACTTCCCCATGGTACTAAAGTACAAGACCCCAGTATCCATTAGGACTTAATAGAAAATAGGAATTTAAAACTTACCGGTAATTCCTTTTCTACTAGTCCGTAGTGGATACTGGGTAAATAAGTATTGGGTTGGACCGGCGTTGCGGTCCCGTTATGTTGTTGGGGTAGCCGTGCTATCCTGTTGGTGTTGCTATCCTCTGTTCTGGTTAGCGCCCTCCTTTCGTTTCTGGTTGTGTGTTGGCTTGTGGCCTCACCGCTGTTGGATTGTTTCTTCTCTCTTATTATGTCCATCTCCTCGGGCACAGTTTTCCTAGACTGAGTCTGGTAGGAGGGGCATAGAGGGGAGGAGCCAGCACACACATATACACACTAAAGGTTTTTTAAAGTGCCAGGCTCCAGTGGACCCGATCTATACCCCATGGTACTAAAGTACAAGACCCCAGTATCCACTACGGACTAGGAGAAAAGGAATTACCGATAGGTATTAAATTCCTATTTTTTCCACACCTGCCTAACACTTTTGCAAAGTACTGTATTTATTCTGTATAAAATGAAATATCATTGCATTTTGTAATTTACAGATGGAGCCGTTCTCATCTGATGCGGCTGCATCGCAAAAGTGCACTCCCAGCGCTGCAAGGCAACTTGGCGCCTAGCCACACCACGGGAGTGCACAGAGATGCTCCCATTGCAGTGAAGGGGCACACATGCATCTCACACGCACGCGCCTCCCAGATGCTGCGATAGGCGCGCCTAGGCGGGCGCGGCCCAGCACAGAAAGAGCCACGATTAGGGTGGGTCAATCTGTATTTCTTTAAAAACTTAATTTTTCAAAATACATATCGCATAACTGCAGAAAGTAAAGTAGTCTGACGGACACATTACAATTGTGATTCAGATTATTGTTCTAAATTGTCCGTTTCACAATAAAGAATGCAATCCAGAGATTGATATATAATATAGATGACATCTAGGAGACCACCATGCAATACAGAGTGCCTTCCAGAGACTGATAATATAAAAGCATTATAGAGATCAATATACTGTACAGATATTATTCTAGAGGACAATATGCAATGCAGAGGCTGGCAATAATGTGTTAAAAGAAGTAAGCTCAGTGAGAAACAGATAATGAAATCTAGCAATAGCTAGGCAATTGATGTTAGGAAGAGGGGGTATCAAAATTCGTAGCTGGAGAGTCAGCATGAATCTGGAAGGTGCTCATGGACAATGCTAGTGACTGGTTTCATACAAATAAACTCGCAGTATACAGTATATTTGTGGTGTTGCACCTAAAATGTCACAATGCGTCAGTGGTGTAACTAGAAATTTTTCTCCCCCAAGCCAAAAAATTCTTTGGCGCCCCCCCTCCCCCCCCATAATTGGCACTAGTAAAGGGACAAACATGCGCGCGCGCCTCCAAAGGGGGTGTGGCTTCATTTAAATGGGCGTGGCTTCGCATGAAGGGGCGTGGCATTGCAGGAAAAGACTACCTTATACCCCAGTTTTGCAACCTGCACGCCCAGACGTTAGCCACCACAGGAAAGAAAAATAATCCTGATTCATGCCCCTTACATTATTTGTCATTTTTCCTCCTTATAGTAATGCCCAGTATACATTATGCCACATACTGCAAAGGCCCTCAGACATTATGCCACACACAATAATGCACATGACACAATATGCACACACTGTAATGCCCCCGACACATTATGCCACACACCGTAATGCCTGTGACACATTATGACAGGAATCGCAATGCCCGTTATACATTATGCTACACACTGCAATGCCCCTGATACATTATAGCACATACAATGTCTGTGACACAGTATGACACACACCACAATGATCCTGAGACATTATACCACATACCACAATGCCCGTGATATAGTATACAACACACCGTAATGCCTGACACATTATGACACACACTGCAATGTCCGTGATACATTATGCCACACACCGTAATGCCCATTACACATTAAGTTCTACAGTAAGGCTTCTAATTACTTTTCTCTGACGTCCTAGTGGATGCTGGGAACTCCGTAAGGACCATGGGGAATAGCGGCTCCGCAGGAGACTGGGCACAAAAAGAAAGCTTTAGGACTACCTGGTGTGCACTGGCTCCTCCCCCTATGACCCTCCTCCAAGCCTCAGTTAGATTTTTGTGCCCGACCGAGCAGGGTGCAATCTAGGGGGCTCTCCTGAGCTTCTTAGATAAAAGTTAGTTTTAGGTTTTTTATTTTCAGTGAGACCTGCTGGCAACAGGCTCACTGCATCGAGGGACTAAGGGGAGAAGAAGCGAACCTGCCTGCTTGCAGCCAGCTTGGGCTTCTTAGGCTACTGGACACCATTAGCTCCAGAGGGATCGAACACAGGCCCAGCCTCGGAGTCCGGTCCCAGAGCCGCGCCGCCGGCCCCCTTACAGAGCCAGAAGCAAGAAGAGGTCCGGAAAATCGGCGGCAGAAGACATCAGTCTTCATCAAGGTAGCGCACAGCACTGCAGCTGTGCGCCATTGCTCCTCATGCACACCTCACACTGCGGTCACTGATGGGTGCAGGGCGCTGGGGGGGGGGCGCCCTGAGCAGCAATATTAACACCTTGGCTGGCAAAAATACATCACATATAACCCCCATGGCTATATGGATGTACATTAACCCCTGCCAGAATCCATAAAAATGCGGGAGAAAAGTCAGCGAAAAAGGGGCGGAGCTATCTCCTCAGCACACTGGCGCCATTTTTCCCTCACAGCTCCGTTGGAGGGAAGCTCCCTGGCTCTCCCCTGCAGTTAATACACTACAGAAAGGGTTAAAAAGAGAGGGGGGGGCACAATTTAGGTGCAGTATACATATATATATATGCAGCTATAAGGGAAAACACTTTTTATAGGTGCTATCCCTGTGATATATAGCGCCCTGGTGTGTGCTGGCATACTCTCCCTCTGTCTCCCCAAAGGGCTTTGTGGGGTCCTGTCCTCTATCAGAGCATTCCCTGTGTGTGTGCTGTGTGTCGGTACGGCTGTGTCGACAGGTATGTGGAGGATAATGAGGTGGAGGCGGAGCGAATGCCTGTAAATATGTTGTCACCCCCTGCGGGGTCGACACCGGTGTGGTTGAACTTATGGAAAGATTACGTGAAAGTGTCAACTCCTTACATAAAAGGTCGACGACACAGAACAGCCGGCTACTCAGCTTGTGCCTGTTCCAGCGTCTCAAATGTCATGGGGGGCTCTAAAATCGCCCGCTACCTCAGATAACAGACACAGATGTCGACACGGATACTGACTCCAGTGTCGACGTCGATGAGACTGGTGTACCCTCCAAATAGGTCCACCCGTTACAGGATTGAGGCAATGAAAAATGTATTACACATTTATGATTATACCCCAGGTACCACATAAAAGGGTATTGTGTTTGGTGAGAGAAAACTATTAGTAGTTTTTCCTGCATCTGAGAAATTAAATGAGGTGTGTGAGGAAGCGTGGTCTTCCCCCGGTAAGAAATTGATAATTTCTAAAACGGTTATTGGCAGCGTACCCTTTCCCGCCAGAGGATAGGTCACGCGGGGAAACACCCCATAGGGTAGATACAGCGCCTACAAAAGGTGGCACTACCGTCTCCGGATACGGCCGCCCTGAAGGGACCTGCTGATAGAAAGCAGGAGGTTACCCTATAAGATATAGTCACACACTAGGGCATTATATTGCGACCAGCCGTTGCTTCAGCATGGATGTGCAGTGCTCCCGCTGCGTGGTCAGATTCCCTGTCGGAAAATAACTATGGATAGGGACAATATTTTGCTGAAAATAGAGCATATAAAAGACGTGGTCTTATACATACGTGTTGCACAGAGGGATATTTGCCGGCTGGCATCAAAAATAAGCGCTAGGTCCATTGCCGCCAGACGAGGGTTATGGACTTGGCAATGGTCAGGCGATGCCGACTCGAATCGGCACATGGAAGTTGCCCTATAAGGGGGTAAAACTGTTTGGGGATGGTTTTTCAGACCTCGTTTCCACAGCTACTGTTGGGAAATCGATTTTTTTGCCACAGGCTACCCCACAACAAAAGAAAGCACCGTATCATCAAGTACAGTCCTTTCGGCCCCAGAAAAGCAAGAGGACTAGAGGCTCATCCTTTCTGCCGAGAGGCAAAGGTAGAGGAAAAAGCTGCAACACACAGCTAGTTCCCAGGAGCAGAAATCCTCCCTGCGTCCGGTAGGTCCACAGCATGGTGCGGGGGCTGCTCAGGCGGACCCGGGTACGGTGGGGGCCCGTCTCAGAAATTTCAGCGGACAGTGGGCTCTCTCACATGGATCCCTGGGTCCTTCAAGTAGTATCTCAGGGGTACAGGCTGGAGTTCGAGACGTTCTTCCCCCCGCCGTTTCCTAAAAGCTGCCTTACCGGCAACTCCCTCTGCCAGGGAGACGGTGTTGGTGGATATTCAACACTATAATCACAACAAGTGATTGTCAAGGTGCCCCTCCTTCAGCAAGGAAGGGGTTACTATTCCACAGTGGTTGTGGTACCGAAACATTTCGGTGAGACCCATCTTGAAATTAAAATACTTGAACTTTTATATCAGAAGTTTCAAGTTCAAGATGGAATCGCTCAGGGCGGATGTTACGAGCCTGGACGAGGGGGATTACAGGGTCTCCCTGGACATCAAGGATGCATACCTGCATGTCCCCATTTACCCTCCTCACCAGGAGTACCTCAGATATGTGGTACAGGACTGTCACTATCCGTTCCAGACGCGGCCGGTGGAGTTGTCCACGGCACCGAAAGTCTTTACCTTCGCAAGAAGGAAGTTTTTATTATCCCGTACTTGGACGATCTCCTGATAAAGGCGAGGTCCAAAGAACAGTTGGTAGTGGAGGTAGCACTCTCTCGGGAAGTGCTACAACAGCACGACTGGATTCTCAATATTCCAAAGTCACAGCTGGTCCCGACGACACGTCTTCTGTTCCTGGAAATGTTTCTGAACGCAGACCAGAAAAGAGTGTTTCTTCCAGTGGAAAAAGCCGAGGAGTTGTCATCTCTAGTCAGAGACATCCTATAACCAGGACAGGTGTCGGTACATCACTGCTCACGAGTCCTGGGAAAAATGGTAGCTTCGTACGAAGCATAATTCCATTCGGAAGACTCCACGCAAGGACGTTCCAGTGGGACCTGTGGGACTAATGGTCCGGGTCCCATCCACAGATACAACAGCGGATAACCCTGTCAGCAAGAAACAGGGTGTCGCTGCTGTGGTGGCTGCAGAGGGCTCATCTACTAGAGGGCCGCAGATTCGGAATACAGGACTGGGTCCTGGTGACCACGGATGCCAGCCTTCGGGGCTGGGGTGCAGTCACACAGGGAAGAAATTTCCAAGGAGATTTCGCTTCACATAAATATTCTGCAGCGAAGGGCCATTTACAATGCCCTAAGCCAAGCAAGGCCCCTGCTTCAGAACCAGCCGGTACTGATCCAATCAGACGACATCACGGCGGTCGCCCATGTAAACAGACAGGGCGGCACAAGAAGCAGGATGGCGATGGCAGAAGCCACAAGGATTCTCCGATGGGCGACCTACACCCAGGAGAATGGGGACTTCATTCAGAAGTTTTCCAAATGCGGGTAAACCGTTGGGAATGACCACGGGTGGACATGATGGCGTCCCGCCTCAACAAGAAGTTGAAAAGATATTGCGCCAGGTCAAGGGACCCTCAGGCGATCGCTGGGGACGCTCTTGTGACACCGTGGGTGTACCAGTCGGTTTATGTGTCTCCTCCTCTACCTCTCATACCCAAGGTACTGAGAATAATAAGAAGGCGAGGAGTGAAAACCATACTCGGGGTTCCGGATTGGCCATGAAGAGCTTGGTACCCGGAACTTCAAGAGATGCTGGCAGAGGACCCTTGGCCTCTGCCGCTTAGACAAGACCTGCTGCAGCAGGGACCCTGTCTGTTCCAAGACTTACCGCGGCTGCATTTGACGGCATGGCGGTAGAACACCGGATCCTAAAGGAAAAGGGTATTCCGAAGGAAGTCATCCCTACCCTGATCATAGCCAGGAAGGATGTCACCGCAAGACATTATCGCCGCGTTTGGCGAAAATTTATTGCTTGGTGGGAGGCCATGAAGGCCCCGACGGAGGAATTTCAACTATGTCGATTCCTGCACTTCCTGCAAGCAGGGGTGACGTTTGGGCCTCAAATTGGGGTCCATAAAGGTCCAGATTTCGGCTCTGTCGATTTTCTTCCAGAAAGAACTGGCTTCACTGCCTGAAGTTCAGACTTTGGTTAAAGGAGTACTACATATTCAGCCTCCTTTTGTGCCTCCTGTGGCACTTTTTGGATCTCAACGTGGTGTTGGATTTCCTAAAGTCGCATTGGTTGAGCCACTTAAAACCATGGAGCTAAAGTATCTCGCGTGGAAAGTGGTCATGCTGTTGGCCTTGGCCTTGGCCAGGCGTGTGTCAGAATTGGCGGCTTTGTCATGTAAAAGCCTTATCTGGTTTTCTATATGGATAGGGCAGAGTTGAGGACTCGTCCTCAGTTTCTCCCAAAGGTGGTCTCAGGTTTTCACTTGAACCAACCTATTGTGGTGCCTGCGGCTACTAGGGACTTGGAGGATTCCAAGTTGCTGGACGTAGTCAGGGCCCTGAAAATTTTATTTTTCCAGGACGGCTGGAGTCAGGAAAACTGACTCGCTGTTTATCCTGATGGCACCCAACAAGCTGGGTGCTCCTGCTTCTAAGCAGTCTATTGCGCGCTGGATTTATAGCACTATTCAGCTGGCGCATTCTGCGGTAGGATGACCGCAGCCTAAATCAATAAAAGCCCATTCCACAAGGAAGGTGGGCTCATCTTGGGCGGCTGCCCGAGGGGTCTCGGCTTTACAACTTTGCCGAGCAGCTACTTGGTCAGGGGCAAACACGTTTGCAAAATTCTATGAATTTGATATCCTGGCTGAGGAGGACCTGGAGTTCTCTCATTCGGTGCTGCAGAGTCATCCGCACTCTCCCGCCCGTTTGGGAGCTTTGGTATATTCCCCATGGTCCTTACGGAGTTCCCAGCATCCACTAGGACGTCAGAGAAAATAAGAATTTACTTACCGATAATTCTATTTCTCGTAGTCCGTAGTGGATGCTGGGCGCCCATCCCAAGTGCGGATTGTCTGCAATACTTGTACATAGTTATTGTTAACTAATCGGGTTCTTGTTGTGAGCCATCTATTCAGAGGCTCCTCTGTTATCATGCTGTTAACTGGGTTTCATATCACAAGTTGTACGGTGTGATTGGTGTGGCTGGTATGAGTCTTACCCGGGATTCAGAATCCTTCCTTATTGTGTACGCTCGTCCGGGCACAGTATCCTAACTGAGGCTTGGAGGAGGGTCATAGGGGGAGGAGCCAGTGCACACCAGGTAGTCCTAAAGCTTTCTTTTTGTGCCCAGTCTCCTGCGGAGCCGCTATTCCCCATGGTCCTTACGGAGTTCCCAGCATCCACTACGGACTACGAGAAATAGAATTATCGGTAAGTAAATTCTTATTTTAAATTACCTGCTCGTTGCCAGGGGTTTCATGCTCTTGGTTCCATGCACGGTGCCAGGGATTTTCATGCTCAGGATGTCTTGCTCGTTGCCAGGGGTTTCATGCACTGGGTGTCCTGCTCGTTGCTAGGGAGTAGTGCTTGTTGCTAGGGCCGTGCTCCCAGTGCCACATATGCCCCCAGTGCCAGATATTCCCCCACAGTGCCAGGTACATGCCCCCAGTGCCAAATATACCCCCCCCAGTGCCACATATGCCCCCAGTGCCAGATATTCCCCCACAGTGCCAGGTACATGCCCCCAGTGCCAGATATTCCCCCACAGTGCCAGGTACATGCCCCCAGTGCCAAATATACCCCCCCAGTGCCACATATGCCCGCAGTGCCAGATATTCCCCCACAGTGCCAGGTATATGCCCCCAGTGCCAGATATTCCCCCACAGTGCCAGGTACATGCCCCCAGTGCCACATATGATCCCAGTGCCAGATATTCCCCCACAGTGCCAGGTACATGCCCCCAGTGCCAAATATACCACCCCCCCAGTGCCACATATGCCCCCAGTGCCAAATATACCCCCCCCCCGGTGCCACATATGCCCCCACAGTGCCAGGTATATGCCCCCAGTGCCAGATATTCTCCCACAGTGCCACATATGCCCCCTCAGTGCCTGCTCCCCCCAGTACCAGATATTCCCCCACAGTGCCAGGTATATGCCCCCAGTGCCAGATATTCCCCCACAGTGCCACATATGCCCCCTCAGTGCCTGCTCCCCTCAGTGCCAGATATTCCCCCACAGTGCCAGGTTTATGCCCCCAGTGCCAGATATTCCCCCACAGTGCCACATATGCCCCCTCAGTGCCTGCTCCCCCCAGTGCCACATATGCCCTCCTCAGTGCCTGCTCCCCCCGCTCCTTTGTGTTGGAGGGACACAGAGGGCACAGCGCGCGCCTCTACCGTGTCCCTCCTGGCTCTCCGGCGGTCTAATAAAGGAAGTGCCGGTTCGTGAGCCAATCAGAACTCACGAACGGCACTTTCTTTATTAGACCGGCCGGAGA
This sequence comes from Pseudophryne corroboree, assembly GCF_028390025.1. Lineage (NCBI taxonomy): Eukaryota > Metazoa > Chordata > Amphibia > Anura > Myobatrachidae > Pseudophryne > Pseudophryne corroboree. The sequence continues at coordinate 333,237,547 of NC_086451.1, forward strand.
GCCAGGAGGGACACGGGAGAGGCGCGCGCGGTGCCCTACGTGTCCCTCCAACATAGCAGCGGAGGGAAGGAGACCGCAGATTGACATGCGGACGCTCGTCCGCATTTCAATCTGTGCTAAGTCAGTGGCGCCCCCGCAGCCCCTCGCCCTCGCCCCCAAGCCACCGCGAGGGCAGTAGTTACGCCACTGCAATGCGTAACGTCACAATTTGAAATTATTTACAGTATATACTGTATAAATAAAACACAGACAACAGTGCTGGCGTTACAATTATGTCACAATTTATTGACAAATAATAATTCAAATTGGTGGCAGCATTAAAGGACGGACAGAACAACATGTGATATAAAAATATAATCACTGTGCTACTGGTGAAAGAGCTGCTCCGTTTAAAATTATACTCTTGAGAAAGGGCATTACTCCCCAAAACGCATTGGTGAATGTTGAGAAGCTGAGACGGAGACTTTGGAAGCGGTGACATCATTTACCTAGCGCCGGCGTGAATATGAGAGGGGAGGACACCGCAAGGGAACCAGCCAGACTAAGGGGGTCATTCCGACCTGATCTCACGCTAGTATTTTTTCGCTGCGATCAGGTCACTACTGCGCATGCGTATGCACCGCAATGCGCAGATGCGTTGTACGGGTACAAGGCGGATCCTTGCTGAGCAATGGATTTAATGAAGAATTTATTCGCACAGACGACCGCAAGGAGATTGACAGGAAGAAGGCATTTGTGGATGTCGACTGACCGTTTTCTGGGAGTGGTTGGAAAAACACAGGCGTGTCCAAGCGTTTGCAGGGCGGGTGTCTGACTTCAATTCCAGAGAAGAACAGGCTGAAGTGATCGCAGCAGCTAAGTAAGTTCTGAGCTACTCAGAAACTGCACAAAACTTTTTTGTAGTGCTCGGCTGCATATGCATTCGCACACTTGCAAAGCAAACATACACTCCCCTATAGGCAGCGACTATCTGTCCGCAGTGCTGGAAAAAATAGCTAGCGAGCGATAAACTCGTAATGACCCCCTAAAACAGAACGGAGAAACATCACGGCAGGTAGGCAGCAGTAGGGATAACTAGTTAGTATCTGGAACCACCGCCTGCCCTGTGTAACTGACAGACGGCTATTATAGGAACCCAACAATCAGTCATTAAAAGGGCTGTACAACATAGGCCCTCATTCCGAGTTGTTCGCTCGTTATTTTCCTTCGTATCGGTGCGATTTTCCGCTAACTGCGCCTGCGCAATGTTCGCACTGCGGCTGCGTCAAGTAAATTTGCTGAGAAGTTTGGTATTTTACTCACGGCATTACAAGGTTTTTTCTTCGTTCTGGTGATCGGAGTGTGATTGATAGGAAGTGGGTGTTTCTGGGCGGAAACTGGACGTTTTATGGGTGTGTGTGAAAAAACGCTGCCGTTTCTGGGAAAAAAGCGGGAGTGGCTGGAGAAACGGGGGAGTGCATGGGCGAACGCTGGGTGTGTTTGTGACGTCAAACCAGGAACGAAACTGACTGAACTGATCGCAGTGGCAGAGTAAGTCTGGAGCTACTCAGAAACTGCTAAGAAATTTCTATTCGCAATTTTGCAAATCTTTAGTTCGCAATTCTGCTAAGCTAAGATTTACTCCCAGAGGGCGGCGGCTTAGCGTGTGCACTGCTGCGAAAAGCGGCTAGCGAGCGAACAACTCGGAATGAGGGCCATTGTTACTAATTTCCCCCTTTTTTTCACAGGTACTAGCATTTACACATACTTTAGTTACATTGTCTGAAGCGCGCCTTCATATATATTTTTTAACAGAACAACAAGCATGTATACAAAGCCAGATATTGGTATTCATCTCCCAACTTACCGTAACACACACCGGTTCAGGTGGTGCAGCCATTTCCCGGACCATACAATTGGCTTACAATGTAGAGCGCACCCAATAAGCCTAAAGTTTAAGTTTAAGAACCGGATTACCATTCTGCACTACCATAGCAGAGCCACAACCAAAGTGCCCCCCTGTACATATAATACTACACACAAGCCCACCCCTATACATATAACACTACACAGCTGCCCCACTTGTACTGTACATATAATACTACGCACCAGCCCACCCCTATGCATATAACATTACACACCTCCCCTTCATACATATAACTCACACATCCCCCCAAAATCTCCTCTTTTGTACATATAACACAACTGTTCCCCCATACATTATATACTAAATACTAACTCCCCCACCACTGTACATGCTGTATAACATTACACATCTGCCCCCAATGTACATATAATACTACACACAAGTGGGGCTAGATTAACAATTGGACAGATGGAGCTCCAGCTCCAGGCCTCAACATAAAAGTAGTCCCGTCCTTATGACAGCATGATGATGACCAGCCACCAGCTGGCCACACGGTCGGCCATAAATCATAAGCATTAACTTGTATTTCTATTTTTCACACAAAATTATGCAATTTTTATACTGTACTTTTACATATTTAGGGAGACATTCGAGCTGATAGTGTAGGGGGTCTACATGGCACTGTTCACGCCCACACAACACTGGTCACACGCCCTCTGCTTCTCATAATGAGCTACAGCGGATTTGCACCAATCGGTCAAATCTTTTCGGCCTCCCAGCATGGAACATCCCCATCCATATATCCCCGCCTCCTGGCTCAGACAAATCAGTTTTTTGTTTGGTGCGGCAGGAGCCGGACCATGGTCAATGGGCTGCTAGTTTTTAGCAACCATAAGCTTTCTAATTTTTATAGTCTTACTAATTTTTTGAGTGATCTTTCTAAAAAGCGTCTTATACGTACCTTAGAAAGAGTCGCTCAAACAACTCTCCGCCGGGCCGCGATAGCGCTTACCCACGAGTACAATGCTGTTTAGGCGGGCATCTGTGTCAGATATACTAGCAGGTCCAGCAGATGCTACCAGGCTGTGGCCGGAGCAGGGGGAGACGGTAAGGCATCGGTTCTGCTTAGAGGGGGAATACGGACACAGCCGCACTGCTTTGGGAGTAGACTACCAAACAGTTGCTTACGCGGCTGCCACCTCGGGTGCACCAGCGCTAGCCCTTAGGGATCATAGGCTCCAGGAGTAGTATGAGGGCGCAATCCCTAGGGTTGATGTCAGCAGTGGGGAGTCAGACATTCTCCTGGTCGCCCCTCCCCCCGGTTCATGACCATTTTCCTCCGAGTCTCCCGCCATGAACTGTTTTCCCGCTTCCGTCTGAGACGCTGTGTACTAAGGGACCCAGTCGCAGCATAGGCGGCTGTGTGACTGGTGCGTCAGTGGTCACTTGGGTGTCCGTGTTCACTATAGGTTCACGAGCGGCGGCATACACAAACAGCGCCTGGATCCACTCAGTGTTCGCAGGCGCATTGATCGATCCTGTAAGCGGGCTAAGTCTCCCTGTATCCCACTCTACTGAGTATGGGTTATACAGCACTAAGGGGGTCATTCAGACCCGATCACACGCTGCCGTTTTTCGCATCCATGCGATCAGGTCTGAACACGTATGAACCACAATGCGCAGGCGTGTCGGCCACCGGTGACCGGGATCGCCGGGCAGCGACAGAACCAATGAAGAAAGCGATCGCAAGAATATTGACAGGCAGAAGGCGTTTGTGGGTGGCAACTCACCGTTTCCAGGGAGTGTCCGGAAAAACACAGGCGTGCCCAGCCGTTCTGGAGGAGTATTCCTGATGTCAGCACCAGCCCGGATCATCGCAGAGTAAGTCTTGGGCTGTGCAGAAACTGCACAAACTTTTGTTTGTGCAGCTCACTGCACAGCCGATCGCACCCCAGCACAGCGATTACCCCCTCCTTGTAGGCGGCGATTACCTGGTCGCAGTAGTGCAAAAAAAGCCTGCATGCGACCAGGTCAGAATTAGGCCCCAAGTCTCTATCTACCTTTTGAGTATGAATAGTTGGATAAGTGCATAATGCATATAAGTCTGATAATATTACTGTGGTTTCTTTCGCTATGCGTCTGAATACGGTTAAAACTTTTATAAAGTAATGCAGTAATATGTTTCTCCTACATACTTGAAATGTATCTGTAGTTGATTATGTGCCCATATTGATTATTATACTAATGTATAACGTGACTGCTAGTGTGATTACTGAGGTTCCGGTATGAAAGATAGATAGTGTCTAGTTAGACAGTCAATAGATAGACACCATATGTTAGACAGACATTAGGTCGACAGGGTCAAAAGGTCGACAGGGTCACAAAGTCAACATGGAAAATGTCGACAGGTCAAAAGGTCGACAGGTCAAAAGGTCGACATGTCAAAAGGTCGACATGAAAATGGTCGACATGGAAAAGATAGACACCGTGTTTTTTGCATTTTTGTGGTTTGTGTGGATAGTTTTGTCATCTGGCACCCCAATTGTAGAAAGGCATACCCTCGCGGGGCTCGCTTCGCTCGCCACGCTTCGGGCACGGTGGCTCGCTGCGCTCGCCACAAGGTTTATAACCAACTCTATGCCGACATGGATAGAGAAAGTATGAAATAATCCAAAAACATGTTAAATTTAAAAAACACATTTGTCTATCTTTTTATGTCGACCATTATCATGTCGACATTTTGACCTGTCGACCTTTTGACCTGTCGACCTTTTCCATGTCGACCTTTTGACCCTGTCTACCTTTTGACCCTGTCGACCTAATATCTGTCTAATATATGGTGTCTATCTATTGACTGTCTAACTAGACACTGTCTATCTACTAAACGGATAGGGATTACTGACTATACTATAATTCTGTCAGTTTTTTTCTATCTATTCCGACCCTCAATGCTGGTGTATAGCAGGGTAGGGTCGGATTGTATGTCACTTTACACAAGTCTTAAAGTGATTACAGTCACAAATTGTGTAGTACACTGTGTAAATGTTGATTATCATGTCTAAGGGGGTCATTCCGAGTTGATCGCTCACCAGCTATTTTTTGCAGTGCTGCGAACAGATAGTCGCTGCCTATAGAGGAGTGGGGTCTGGGACTGAGGGTCGACAGCACAAAGGTCGACACACCTTAGGTCGACGCCAATTGGTCGACACACCTTAGGTCGACATGGACAAATGGTCGACAGGAACAAGGTCGACATTGAAATAGGTCGACATGAGTTTTTTATGTTTTTTTGGTGTCGTTTTCTTCGTAGAGTGACCGGGAACCCCAATTAGTGCACCGCGTCCCCTCGCATGGCTCGCTTCGCTCGCCATGCTTCGGGCATGGTGCCTTCGCTCCGCTACCGCTTCGCTCGGCACACTTTACCGTTCCAATCGTAGTCCACGTGGATCGTTAAGTATGAAAAGGTTCAAAAAAAGAAAAAAATCGTGAAAAACTCACGTCGACCTTTTTCCATGTCGACCTTGTTCTTGACGACCTTGTGTCCATGTCGACCTTTTGTCCATGTTGACCTAAGGTGTGTCGACCAATTGGCGTCGACATAAGGTGTGTCGACCTTTGTGCTGTCGACCTGGAGTCCGGATACCCTCTCAGGATCTGGTTCAGGATGGTTTGTGTGCAAATTGTTTTAGCTTTCACCAAGGTCTCTTGAATAGTACAAGGCAGAAACAGGCGCAAGTTGATCCCCCTTGGGCACAAACATTATCCAGTATAGCTGAGCGTATAATTCCAACTTCTGTACCAGGAATAGGTTACATGATTTAACCAGTGGTGCAAGTAGAAAAAATGTCTTACGGGTACTGTGTGCGCTCGCCGAAGGCACGTGCGCAAAAATGGGTGTGGCCAAATGTCACATGGGGCGTGGCCAATGAAAATGGGGGCGTGATACACATATGGGGGGAGGGGCAGATACACGTATGACCCCAATAGTGCCAGATACACGTTGCCCCTCAGTGCCAGATATACATTGCCCCACAGTGCCAGATATACATTGCCCCCACAGTGCTAGATAGAAAATGCCCCCACAGTGCCAGATTTACAATGCCCCACTGTGCCAGATATACATTGCCCCCACAGTGCTAGATATACATTGCCCCCACAGTGCTAGATATACATTGCCCCCACAGTGCTAGATATACAATGCCCCCACAGTGCCAGATTTACAATGCCCCCACAGTACCAGATATACATTGCCCCCACAGTGCTAGATATACATTGCCCCCACAGTGCTAGATATACAATGCCCCCACAGTGCCAGATTTACAATGCCCCCACAGTGCCAGATTTACATTGCCCCCACAGTGCTAGATATACATTAACCCCACAGTGCTAGATATACAATGCCCCCACAGTGCCAGATTTATAAATGCCCCCACAGTGCCAGATTTACATTGCCCCCACAGTGCCAGATTTACATTGCCCCCACAGTGCTAGATATACATTGACCCCACAGTGCTAGATATACAATGCCCCCACAGTGCCAGATTTACAATGCCCCACTGTGCCAGATATACATTGCCCCCACAGTGCCAGATATACATTGCCCCCACAGTGCTAGATATACATTGCCTCACTCAGGCTGCTCCACGTCCCCTCCAACTGATGTGCTCCCTGCTCCGCCTCCTCCTAACGCGCGCGGCTCAAGCAGCCTCAGCAGCCAGCCCCACTCTGCGCCCACTGCCGCGGGAGCGTAATGACATCACAATCACGCTCCCTGCACACTGGGAAGGGGAGGAGCAGCAGTAGCAGTACTCGGCCGGCCACAGCAACTGGTGAGCGCTGCGCACATCAACGCTGTGAGCGGCGGCCCGGCGGAGTGGGTACGGCGTACCCGCGGCTAAACTCTTAAGGGTACGCCGTACCCGCCCGTACCCGCCCACTTGCAGCACTGGATTTAACCCATACATGCAGCTTCCCACCTGTGGTTTATCACTTCCAGCAGCAGCCTATCAAAAGAAACAGGCTGAAAAGCCAGTGGTAAGTAAATCTACATCTTCACAGTGTACACATGTTTCAGATGAGGATTCATCGGAGGATGAAGGCTCATTAAGCTCTGGTTCTGCATACGAAGAGGAGGAGGTAAGACTTAGCTCAGTGGATATAGCTGAGTTAATTAAGGCAATGAAAGACATGGAGTTTATTAGCATACATGGACTGGTGTTTACTTTACACAGGGTAATATAAGCCCTTTGATTAGATGTCCAATTAGCTTCAGCTGAAGCCTTTGTAAAGTAGAACTAGTATATGTTAGCATTCAGTTATGGGGCAGTTGTCTGCGGGGCAGTTGTCAGAAGTTTAGAAATATACGAAGTTTGGAAATTACAAAGTTAGGAAATTTTAAAAAGAACAGTTAAACCAACAGTTGAACAAACATTGAAAAACATTGGAAAGCAGGTAAATCTACCATTTAATTAACAATTTCCATAAGCATTTTCCTATCTATACTTTTCACTTTATAAACACCATGCTCCACAAACTGTTTTTCCTCATAGCACTTCATGGTATCCTCTATAAAATGACATCGTCCTTCACTATTCCTGTTATGTATCGCTCTGTACACATTGCAGCCTCATTAATCCACTCCCCTCTTATTAACACTCATGAGCTTTTAACCTATCTATGTACACTAACTGTCACATCCTCTACCTGTCACCATAAGAAACTATCACACACCTCCCCCAACTATACCTATCTCTCTCTTCTTCTGCTTCTATTAGCTGGTGACATATCCCCAAATCCAGGTCCCATCCACATACCACGCTCACATTCAGCTGATTCACAACGGAATATAAAATCAACAAACCTTATCAACATCACTTGTCTCCCATCTACCTCCAAGTCACTAAAATGTACTTTATGGAATGCACGCTCTGTTTGCAACAAATTAACAGCTATTCATGACCTTTTCATAGCAAAAAAATTCAATATGCTGGCTATAACAGAAACCTGGCTCACACAATCAGACACTGCCTCCCCTGCAGCACTGTCACATGGTGGCCTCCACTTCACACCCCCCCCCAGGCCTGGTAACATCAAAGGAGGGGGTGTTGGAATATTACTGTCCAAATGTTACACGCACATTGTTTTACCACCTGTTCCCTCACTCACATTTACATCCTTTGAAGTACACTCTATTAGGATTTTCACCCCTTTCTCTCTGCGTGTTGCAGCTATCTATCGCCCACCTGGGCAACCCAAAAAGTTTCTGAAAGATTTTTCTGCATGGCTCCCTCACTTTCTATCCTCTGACATCTCCACCATCATTATGGGTGATTTCAATCTCTCTATTGACAGTCCACAATCTCCCCATGCCTCTAAACTACTCTCTCTAACATCCTCTCTTGGCCTCTCCCAATGGACTGACTCCCCTACTCATCAGGAGGGCCACTGCCTTGATCTTGTATTCACCAGACTATGCTCTGTTTCTGAACTCACTAACACTCCTTTCCCTCTCTCAGATCACAACCTTATCACATGCATGCTCTCCTCCATTACTTCAAACTCCATGTCCCTAAAGTCTACAAGGACACCTCTTACCCGCAGAAATATTAACGCTATTAATTTTCAACAACTATCTACCTCTCTGCAACCACTGCTTTCACCAATTTCTACATTCACCTCTCCAGAGACTGCTGTGTCACACCTTAACCAAACTCTAGTAACAGCACTTGATGAAGTGGCTCCAGCTACCCATCACACTCCACGTAGACTTAGATGTCAACCGTGGCACTCTAAATACACTAGACACTTACAAAAACTCTCACGAAAAGTTGAACGCCAGTGGCGTAAATCTCGTAGTTCAAGTGACTTTCTCACATATAAGACCACCTACCACTCTTATCGTACTGCTCTGGACACTGCCAAACAAACATATTTTCAATCTCTCATCTCTGCTCAAGCCTCTAACCCCAAGCGACTTTTTAATACATTTAAATCACTTCTTGTCCCTCCCTCACCTAACCCACCAGCCACTGTCAGTGCGCAAGATCTTGCTTCCTATTTCAAGGACAAGATTGACAAGATCCGAAATGAAATGGTATGCTCTTCCACAGCAAGTGACCTGCTCAATTCCCTGCCTGAACCCTCTAACACCTTCTCTTCCTTTGATCCTACAAATGAAGATGAAGTATCTGCACTCTTTTCATCTGCCTACTCTAATACCTCTCCCCTTGACTCTATACCCTCACAAATTAGTAAAGCTCTGTCTACTGTGCTCATCCCAACCTTAACGAAAATCTGTAATCTCTCCCTGTCTACTGGTGTCTTTCCTTCTCTATACAAGCATGCAGTGATTACTCCCATTCTGAAAAAACAAAACTCTGACCCGAACTCTCTCTCTAACTACCGTCCCATCTCTCAGCTCCCATGCCCCTCCAAGCTACTGGAGAGACTTGCCTACACTCGCCTCACACACTTTCTTAACTCACACAGCCTACTGGACCCACTTCAGTCAGGATTTCGTGCCCAACACTCCACAGAGACAGCACTGACTAAGGTAGTGAATGATTTGGTCACTGCTAAATCTAAAGGACATTACTCTCTACTTATTCTCCTTGATCTCTCTGCTGCTTTTGACACTGTTGACCACTCTCTTCTCATACAAACACTACAATCCCTAGGTATTCATGACACAGCCCTTTCTTGGTTCTCATCCTACCTATCTAATCGCTCCTTCAGTGTTCGTTTCTCTGATTCCACCTCTCCTTCGCTACCTCTCTCAGTTGGAGTACCGCAAGGCTCAGTCCTAGGTCCTCTGCTTTTCTCTATCTATACCACATCTCTTGGCAAACTAATCAACTCTTTCGGATTTCAGTACTATCTGTATGCGGATGATACTCAAATCTACCTATCCTCCCCTGATTTGTCACCATCTGTATTGGGCCGTGTCACTGAATGCCTTTCTGCCATTTCATCTTGGATGACATCTCGCCACCTCAAACTTAATATTTCCAAAACAGAATTAATTATATTTCCACCGGCCAATAGTAGTTTCCAACCTGATATCTGTATCACTGTTGAGAACTCTGCAATCACCCCTACCCCACAAGCTCGCTGCCTAGGTGTCATTCTTGACTCTGAACTGTCCTTTGTTACCCACATTCAATCTGTCTCAAGATCATGTTACATACATCTAAGAAACATATCCAAAATACGCCCTTATCTTACACAAGACACAGCAAAAACTCTAATCCATGCTCTCATTATCTCCCGCATTGATTATTGTAATAGTCTCCTGACCGGTCTTCCCTAACATAGGCTCTCACCACTACAATCCATTTTGAATGCAGCTGCGAGGCTAATCTTCCTTGCCAGACGTTCATCGTCTGCAGATCCGCTCTGTCAGTCCCTCCATTGGTTACCGGTATTCTACCGTATTAAATATAAAATACTTTTACTCACATACAAGGCTATTAACCAAACTGCACCAACATACACCTCTTCACTCATCTCAAAATATCTCCCTACCCGACCTCTCCGCTCTGCACAAGATCTACGTCTCTCATCCACACGCATTACTTGTTCACACTCAAAATTACAGGACTTTATCCGGGCTTCACCCACTCTGTGGAATTCCCTCCCACGCACAGTAAGACTCGCCTCTAGTCTCCAAACCTTTAAATGTTCCCTGAAAACTCACCTCTTCAGACAAGCCTATCAAATTCCAGACCCACCCACATAACCTTCAGTGCTTCCCTATCTAATTACATCCTCTGTAGAGTATTCATAACATCACATATCTTGTCTTTCTTTAGTCTCACACCCTCCTGACACTTGGTTAACTTTGTGGGGTATCATACAACCCATTAAGAACCTAGCAATCTGGTGGACCATTATGCAATAGGTAGCATCTATCCTTGTGTATCTATGCCTATTTCCCTATAGATTGTAAGCTTGCGAGCAGGTCCTTCCTACCTCTGTCTGTCTGTTTTTACCCAGTTTTGTTCTATTACTGTTGTTCTAATTGTAAAGCGCAACGGAATATGCTGCGCTATATAAGAAACTGTTAATAAATAAATAAATAAATAAGACATTGTATCCTTAGAAGAATCAGCAGAGCCTGTATTACATTCCAAGGCACCTGTGTTTAAACGTCCCAAAACAGTTACGACTGAGTTTCCTGGGTCAGATCAGTTGACGGAAATCATGGAAGAGTCTTGGGCTATGCCCAGTAAGAAGTTTAGAATTTCTAGGAAATGGAATTCCAATTATCTTCCAGCTGGGGATTGTTTAAAGATGGAGGTGGCCCCCAAGGTAGATGTGCATGTTATTCGATTAGTGCGAAAATCTACATTACCTCTGCCTTCAACATCATTAAATGATGTCACGGATAGGTGAGTGGATGGTTTTTTAAAAAAACATTTTTTCCATGTTTGGGGCAGTCATTAGACCAGCCATGGCTTCAGCTTTGATGGAAAAAGTAGTGGCTGCCTGGGCTGATGCATTGGAAGGAGATCTTTCAATGGCATCTAGAGATCAAAAATCCCATACGGCACATATAAAACAGGCTGCAATGTTCTTGGAGGAAGCAGCTATGGATGGGTACAATTGCCTCCAGGGCATCAGCTTCAACAGTAATCGCTCGCAGAGCAGTTTGGCTACGTACATGGAAAGCTGATTCAGAATCTAAAAAGGTTTTGGAGTCTTTACCTTTCTCTGGAGATATTCTTTTTGGTAAAGAAGCAGACTCCAAGAAAGTAAAGTTTCCATCCACATACAAATTCAAACCAAAAGTTCCAGCTTTTAGACCCTTTCGGTCTCAAGGAAAAGCTAAAGGGAAAAGTGATGGCAAACAGCCCCAATACAAAACGTCTGGTAAGACTAAAAAGCTTCTAAAACAGAAAATAAGCCATCAGCCTGATGGTGCGGGCCTCCGCCTGGGAGATTCCAGGGTGGGGGGCCGACTTCTTCAGTTTGCTCAGATCTGGCAGCAGTCTACAATAGATGCCTGGGTGCAGGAAGCGGTATCTCTCGGTTATGCATTTGCCTTCAAGAAATACCCTCCTCAAAGGTTTTTTTTGTACCAGCCTGTCTCAGGAAGAGACAAAGGCCAGGGCTTTGTAAGAGGCCGTTCAGAAATTGCTTCAGTCAGGTGGAATCATTCCAGCTCCTCCTGCACAATGAGTACAGGGGTTTTAATCCATCCTGTTTCTAGTTCAGAAACCAAATGGGTCATTCCAGACCATACTCAATCTCAAAGTGCTGAACAAGTACATTTGGGTACCTCGGTTTCATATGAAGAGTTTACGTTCCATCATTTTGGCCATGGAGCCAGGGGATTATATGGTATCCCTGGATATCCAGGATGCTTACCTACATGTTCCTATAGCACTGTCCCATCAGCGCTATCTCAGGTACGCTATCCTCCAACAGCATTTTCAGTTCCAGGCCCTACCTTTTGGGTTAGCCACAGCCCCCAGAGTATTTACCAAAATTATGGTGGTAATGGCAGCTTATCTCCGCCAGCAGGGGATAAGAATTTTTCCATATCTCAACAATCTTTTAATCCTGGCACAGTCTCAGGAATTGCTCTTGTGTCATCTGCAACAGACAATAACATGTTTGCAGAAACACGGGTGGCTCATAAATTGGGCGAAATCGTCTCTGGTTCCATTACAGCAGATGACTCACTTGGGGGCTGTACTGGATTCAAGACTTCAAAGAGTATTTTTACCTCTGAACAAGATATCCAAAGTTCAGTCAAGGATTCAGTAGCTGCTACACAGTCAAAGGGTATCCATTCATGCAGCAATGCGTGTGATGGGATTGATGGTGTCAACATTCGACATGGTGTAATATGCTCATTTCCACTTGAGGCCTCTGCAGTATCTGATCCTTGCCATACGGAATGGGTTTCATCAGATAATAAAAATGCAGACTATGGTCCTTACGGTGGAAGTAAGGCGGTCGTTAACCTGGTGGCAACAGACATCCAATCTGGACAAAGGAAGACCCTTTTGGATATCAGATTGGGAAATTCTGACAACAGATGCCAGTCTCCAGGGTTGGGGAGCAGTGTCAGAAAGGTTTTGTTTCCAGGGCCAATGGACCAAGGACGAAGGTTGCCTGCCAATAAATATACTGGAACTTCGGGCCATATACATGGCACTGATTCAGGCAAAGGACATCCTTCAGAGAAAACCAGTTCAGATCTGCTCAGACAATGCGATGGCAGTAGCTTACCTCAACCATCAGGGATGAACTCGCAGCCAAAAAGCTATGAAGGAGGTAAGTCACACACTAAAGTGGGCAGAACTTCATCATCCAGCCTTGTCCGCAGTATTCGTTCTGTGAGTCCTAAACTGGGAAGCGGATTTTCTCAGTCGACATGCCATGCAAGCAAGCGATTGGGCTCTACACCCGGAGTTCTTCCACACTCTAGTCGACAAGTGGGAGTTGCCAGAGATAGATCTCATGGCGTCCCATCAGAACAACAAAGTTCTCGCATACGGGTCAAGAACAAAGGATCCCAGAGTGATCTTTGTGGATGCCCTGTCGGTGAGATGGGACTTTCATCTGGCCTATGTCTCCTCCAATCACCTTATTACCCAGGGTGGTGAGAAAGATAGAGCAAGGAAAGGGTGCCGTGATACTAATAGCTCCAGCTTGACCCAGAAGACATTGGTACACAGATCTGCAGAGAATGTCGATGGATGCTCCATTCCTGCTGCCTCAACGTCCAGATCTACTGACACAGGGTCCTTGTTATCACAGACACCTGTATTGACTGTCTTTGACGGCGTGGCTCTTGAGACCTCTATCCTGGAGTAAAGAGGATTCTCACAACAGGTAATTCAAACAATGCTCAGAGCAAGGAAACCTTCCTCAGCTCGAATTTATCACTGAATATGGCAAACCTATATTCATTGGTGCAGTGAATGGAAAATGGACCCCAAGTCTTTCAGAATTTCCACGGTCTTAGCATTCCTTCAGGCAGGAATGGATAAAGGTTTGAAGGTGGCTTTCTTGAGAGTGCAAGTGTCCGTATTAACTGTATGGTTCCAAAAGAAAGTTGCCAACTTACAGGATGTGCATACTTTTTTCCAGAGAATGCTGCGCATTCAACCTCCTTTTGTTCCTCCTACAGTGCCTTGGGACTTAAGTTTAGTCCTAAAGGCCCTTCAAGTTGCCCCATTTGAACCACTTAATAGAGTGGATCCTAAATGGTTGACAGCTAAAGTTCTCTTTGTACTGGCCATGGCGTCAGCTAGAAGAGTATCAGATTTAGGGGCATTGTTATGTCCTCCATTTCTGATCTTTTATCCAGATAGAGCGGTTCTTAGACCTAAAACTGGGTATCTTCCCAAGGTGGTATCTACATTTCACCTTAACAAAGAAATTGTAGTCCCGGCTTTCCAGGAACCGGGCCTTTCTGCAGGAGATGCATTGCTGGACATGGTCCATGCCTTAAGGATCTGCGTGGATTTTACCAGTGCCATCAGAAGACAGATTTGCTCTTCATTCTCTCTTCATTCTCTACGGATTTCACAAGAGAGGATGGCCTGCTGATAATCAGACACTGGCGAGGTGGCTTTGGATAACTATTTCAGAAGCATATTCTCATGCTGATCTCCCTCTTCCGGATAATGTCTCTGCTCATTCTACTCGTAAGGTAGGTCCATCATGGGCAGCACAACGTGGTGCTTCAGCAGAACAGATATATAAGGCAGCCACATGGTCTTCCATTAACACATTCATTAGACATTATACCGTGGATACCTTTGCCTCTCAGGACGCTGAATTCGGGCAAAAGATTCTCCTGTCCAATCAGGAGAGTCCCCACCACTAAATTGTTTTGGGAAAACCCAATGTTATCCTGTGGATAACCTGTGGACCCTGCCGGAGAAATACACGTTATGATAAGAACTTACCGTTGATAACGTATTTCTCCTAAGTCCACAGGGATCCCACCCTGACGCACCTGATTTGAGGATCCTTTTACTCCCTAACCTCTTCCTTCTTGTATGGAAGGGTGTGCATGTGTGTTCTTCTCGCCTGATTAGGGCTATCTATGATGCTCCTGCCTTAAGCTTTGGTAAAACAACTGATTTGTCTGAGCCAGGAGGCGAGGATATATGGACAGGCCCGTTGCATGCTGGGAGGCCAAAAAGCTTTGGCCGATTGGTGCAAGTACGGTCCTTACGGTGGAAGTAAGGCGGTCGTTAACCTGGTGGCAACAGACATCCAATCTGGACAAAGGAAGACCCTTTTGGATATCAGATTGGGAAATTCTGACAACAGATGCCAGTCTCCAGGGTTGGGGAGCAGTGTCAGAAAGGTTTTGTTTCCAGGGCCAATGGACCAAGGACGAAGGTTGCCTGCCAATAAATATACTGGAACTTCGGGCCATATACATGGCACTGATTCAGGCAAAGGACATCCTTCAGAGAAAACCAGTTCAGATCTGCTCAGACAATGCGATGGCAGTAGCTTACCTCAACCATCAGGGATGAACTCGCAGCCAAAAAGCTATGAAGGAGGTAAGTCACACACTAAAGTGGGCAGAACTTCATCATCCAGCCTTGTCCGCAGTATTCGTTCTGTGAGTCCTAAACTGGGAAGCGTATTTTCTCAGTCGACATGCCATGCAAGCAAGCGATTGGGCTCTACACCCGGAGTTCTTCCACACTCTAGTCGACAAGTGGGAGTTGCCAGAGATAGATCTCATGGCGTCCCATCAGAACAACAAAGTTCTCGCATACGGGTCAAGAACAAAGGATCCCAGAGTGATCTTTGTGGATGCCCTGTCGGTGAGATGGGACTTTCATCTGGCCTATGTCTCCTCCAATCACCTTATTACCCAGGGTGGTGAGAAAGATAGAGCAAGGAAAGGGTGCCGTGATACTAATAGCTCCAGCTTGACCCAGAAGACATTGGTACACAGATCTGCAGAGAATGTCGATGGATGCTCCATTCCTGCTGCCTCAACGTCCAGATCTACTGACACAGGGTCCTTGTTATCACAGACACCTGTATTGACTGTCTTTGACGGCGTGGCTCTTGAGACCTCTATCCTGGAGTAAAGAGGATTCTCACAACAGGTAATTCAAACAATGCTCAGAGCAAGGAAACCTTCCTCAGCTCGAATTTATCACTGAATATGGCAAACCTATATTCATTGGTGCAGTGAATGGAAAATGGACCCCAAGTCTTTCAGAATTTCCACGGTCTTAGCATTCCTTCAGGCAGGAATGGATAAAGGTTTGAAGGTGGCTTTCTTGAGAGTGCAAGTGTCCGTATTAACTGTATGGTTCCAAAAGAAAGTTGCCAACTTACAGGATGTGCATACTTTTTTCCAGAGAATGCTGCGCATTCAACCTCCTTTTGTTCCTCCTACAGTGCCTTGGGACTTAAGTTTAGTCCTAAAGGCCCTTCAAGTTGCCCCATTTGAACCACTTAATAGAGTGGATCCTAAATGGTTGACAGCTAAAGTTCTCTTTGTACTGGCCATGGCGTCAGCTAGAAGAGTATCAGATTTAGGGGCATTGTTATGTCCTCCATTTCTGATCTTTTATCCAGATAGAGCGGTTCTTAGACCTAAAACTGGGTATCTTCCCAAGGTGGTATCTACATTTCACCTTAACAAAGAAATTGTAGTCCCGGCTTTCCAGGAACCGGGCCTTTCTGCAGGAGATGCATTGCTGGACATGGTCCATGCCTTAAGGATCTGCGTGGATTTTACCAGTGCCATCAGAAGACAGATTTGCTCTTCATTCTCTCTTCATTCTCTACGGATTTCACAAGAGAGGATGGCCTGCTGATAATCAGACACTGGCGAGGTGGCTTTGGATAACTATTTCAGAAGCATATTCTCATGCTGATCTCCCTCTTCCGGATAATGTCTCTGCTCATTCTACTCGTAAGGTAGGTCCATCATGGGCAGCACAACGTGGTGCTTCAGCAGAACAGATATATAAGGCAGCCACATGGTCTTCCATTAACACATTCATTAGACATTATACCGTGGATACCTTTGCCTCTCAGGACGCTGAATTCGGGCAAAGGATTCTCCTGTCCAATCAGGAGAGTCCCCACCACTAAATTGTTTTGGGAAAACCCAATGTTATCCTGTGGATAACCTGTGGACCCTGCCGGAGAAATACACGTTATGATAAGAACTTACCGTTGATAACGTATTTCTCCTAAGTCCACAGGGATCCCACCCTGACGCACCTGATTTGAGGATCCTTTTACTCCCTAACCTCTTCCTTCTTGTATGGAAGGGTGTGCATGTGTGTTCTTCTCGCCTGATTAGGGCTATCTATGATGCTCCTGCCTTAAGCTTTGGTAAAACAACTGATTTGTCTGAGCCAGGAGGCGAGGATATATGGACAGGCCCGTTGCATGCTGGGAGGCCAAAAAGCTTTGGCCGATTGGTGCAAATCCGCTGTCGCTTCATCATATCCCAATGTTATCCTATGGAGCCTGTGGACTTAGGGGAAATACCGTTATCAATGGTAAGTTTTTACCATAACATATATTTTTATATATACTGCAATTTAGATTTCAGTTTGAACACACCCCATCCAAATACAAATCTGAACATGTTACATATGCCCCACCTGCAATGCAACATGGTTCAGCCCAGTTGCTTGCTTTTTGCTTTACTTACAAACATGAATCAGGCCCTTTGTGTAGTGCCACAAAGGGCCTGTACAAATAGTGCCGGCTGTAATCTTGCCAGTTCTGATGCGTGTGTCACCTCAGAGAAGGGAGAAAGGGGTGGTCTTCAGTATGCCGAATGTCGGGATCCCGGCGCACAGCATACCGGCGCCGGAATCCCGACACCTGGCATACCGACAGCTATTCTCCCTCGTGGGGGTCCACGACCCCCCTGGAGGGAAAATAAAATAGTGTGGCGCGCGTAGCGCGCCACCGTGCCCTCAGCGTGGCGAGCGCAGCGAGCCCGCAAGGGGCTCCTTTGCGCTCACCACGCTGTCGGTATGCCGGCGGTCGGGCTCCCTGCGCCGGTATGCTGGTCGCCGGGAGCCCGACCGCCGGCATACCGTACTACACCCTGGAGAAAGCAGTGACTAATATTGTACTGTGTATTCTGTAAGTGTAAATTTACAGATTTATTTAAAGAAAACTGTATCAATCATGTTCTTATTTATTGTTCAAAAAAAAAAAATCTATATCCCAGATTTATCAAGCCTTCGAGAGTGATAAATTGCACGGTGAGAAAGTGTCAACCAATCAGCTCCTAATTGTCATTTTTTAAACACAGCCTGTAACATGGCAGTTAGGAGCTGGTTGGTTGGTACTTTATCACTGTGCAATCTATCACTTTCTAAGGCTTGATATAGATTGATAGTTTTCATTAATTTATGTTGGTTGGAGATCTAGTATATAAGCATATCTTGCTTCCCTAACGCACTTTGTGTAGTGGCCGGACCCCTTTTTGGTCCCCCAAGGGACCCTGGTCTTCCCACTATACAGTGTCGGACTGGGGCATGAAGGGCCCACCCGGGAAATGCAATCACAGGGGCCCACTAAGGGGCATTGCCATATGCTGGAAGGGGTGTGGCCACGTGGCCAGAAAGGAGTGGCCAGCCATTATAGTCGCCACCTAGCATAATATATAAAGAAAAAGCGCTCTACCTCTCTGCCCACTTCAGGCTGTTGAAAAAAGTGCACTAATTCAACACTGTCTTCAATTGCAGGCATTTTTCGCCCGTTTTTTAATCCATTTTTGCCCATGCCATCTCACTTTTTTTTTCTTAGTCGAATCGGCATGGGCAAAAATGCCTGTAAATTCGCCAAAGCACATGTATCAGCGGCGAATTCGATGATACACGTGATTTTCACCAGTGACGGATTTTTCGACCAGTTGAAAAAACAACACGGGCATTGAATAGTTCTAATGTAATTTCGACCTAAAAACGGGCATAAACTGACGTTTTTTAGACTACTGAAAAAAAACGGCACTAATTGAATACCCCCCATCTTTTTGGTGATACAGTCACTGACACAATTAGCCAAGAGCCGCATGAAGCTGACAATGGTACCATCTTCCTGCGGATGATGCAGCTACAGGGGGTCATTCAGATCTGATCGCTGCTGTGCGTTTTTGCACAGCGGACGATAAGGTACTAAATGCGCATGCATATGCACCTCAATGCGCAAGCATGCCAGACAACTATAGCTGGCATCGCTGGTCAGTGGCGGCATGGTGCAAAAAATCTGTTCGCGCGGGCATTCGCAAGGTGACTGACAGGAGGAAGCCGTTTGTGGGTGGTAACTGACCGTTTACTGGGAGTGTTTGGAAAAATGCTGGCGGTCCCAAGTGTTTTCAGGGAGGGTGTGTGACGTCAGCTCCTACCCCGATCAGCCTGATGTGATCGCACTGTAGGAGTAAGTCCTGGGCTGCGCACAGACTGCACACAGTGGATTTTAGCAGCTCGGTGTACACACAGAATCACACACTTGCACGGCAAATATACACTCCCCCTATAGGCGGCGACTATCTGAACGCAGGACAGCAAAAAAAGCAGCCCAGCGATCAGATCTGAATGACCCCCACAGTACAGTAATCACCGAGTTGTACCCTGAGACACTGTTATAAAATTTCAGTTACAGTGAGTGAAATGGGGAGATACAGTTGGATTGGGGTGCAGTATATAAAGGACAGAATAGATGAGATGATCGCTATAGGATCAGGTCAGGGTGCAGGTTGGAGTCAGTGAGATGACGGATATATTCTGGACACTTGAACTTTGTAATAGGTGAGATGGAGTATGTAATAATGCTGGGGGGCAGTATAAGGGGGTAAGGGTAGGGCCACACATAGCAGCCAAGCGGGTCCCATTGAATGGGACCCGCTTAGCTGGAAGGAGACTGCACATGGGCTCCTCTGCAAGTGCCCAAACATGTGTGGCAGTCCCGCCACCGCCGGATCCAACTGCAGCATGCTGCGGTTGGGCCGGGTGACAGGACGGCGGGATTTCAACATGAACACATACATTTCAATGTATATGTTCACACAGTGCAGCTGTGCCAGATCCTGTTCTGCGGCATTCCACAGAACAGGATCCATGTGAACACAAAACCCACCTCCCGGCCAAACGGGTCCGTTCAGCATGACCTGATTGGCCGATATGTGTGGCCCTAGCGTAAGGGTGCAGTATAAGGGCCAGTAGAAGGGGGCAGGGGACAGTAGAGTGTGGCAGAGAGCAGTATAAGGCAGTAATGGTGCAGTTTAGGAGGTGCAGCATAGCGGAGGTCAGAGTGCAGTATAGGGGTCATGTCTGCAGTACAGGGGGTCAGGTCACAGTATAGGAAGTGTTGCATAGGGGTGTCAGGGTGCAGTATATTGGTCAGGTAACAAAGTCATAGTTGTAGTACAAGGGGGTAAGGTCAAGTACAGGGGGTCAGGTCAGCAGTCTATGGAGTCAGGTCTGCATTACAGGGGGTCAGGTCAGCAGTATATGGGGTCACGCCAGCATTACAGGGGGTCAGGTCAGCAGTACAGGCGGTCAGGTCAGCAGTATATGGGTTTAGGTCAGCATTACAGGGGGTCAGGTCAGCAGTATATGGGGTCAGGTCAGCAGTACAGGGGGTCAGGTCAGCAGTACAGGGGGTCAGGTCAGCATTACAGGGGATCAGGTCAGCAGTACAGGGGGTCAGATCAGCAGTATATGGGGTCAGGTCAGCAGTACAGACAGTCAGGTCAGCAGTATATGGGTTCAGGTCAGCATTACAGGGGAGATAGAAATAGAAAGACATTCTCCTAAAATTTAACTTTTATTAGATCAAAAATAAAAATAATTTAGAGATTAGTTCTCTTTATCTAAAAGGGCGAAATATAGACATACTACATACAATACAACATGTAACAAGATAAAAAAGGTACAGGTTTTTGTGTTTACTCAATCGGGCCTTAGCCCTCCCAATTAATAGAAATTAATTAATTGTTGAAGGACCCTGTTAGAGACTAAGTCGAGACCTTGCAGGGCATTTTTCTGGGTTCTGCTGCCTCGTATGTGCTATTGCATTATATACGTAGGTGAGAGACCCTTACTTGTGCCAGTCTCTAGAGTCATAGACAGTGCCAGAGCTTTACTGGAGAGTGTCTCATTCACTTCTACTTTTGGTTGATGACCATGGGGTCAGTGCAGCCAATGAGAAAGCTACTGACACTTAACCTGCTCTGGTGTTGAAAAGAGTAGGTGTATAAAAGACAAGACTATATCGCAAATTTCGTGGTTCTGCTGCCGTGCATGTGCTCAAGCATTATATGCATGGTGAGAGACCATTACTGATGCTAGTCAATGGAAATATAGATACAGCCAATCAGTATGCACTGTGTCCCATTCGCCTTAGATACAGGCTGATAATACTAAGATCATTGCAGCCAGTTCGCGGGTTACTGACACTTTGCTACTGAAGTTTTGAAAATACAGAGGCAATAAAATTCAGCTGTTATCACCTATTGTATATTAGTATCAGATATATTCTGATTGTATTTCATATGCATAATTAAATGGTTCATAAATCTGTATTATTTCAAACACTGTTATTTCAGATTATGGCTTTAGTATCTTACCAGCCCAAATACCTCCTACTCTTATCCTATGACTATGTAATATATTAATAATTAATCCTCAAGTTGGAGAACACTTATTTTTTTGTAATATACGTCTTGGCTATATAGCACAAAATTTCATATGTGTATATATACAAAAGATAGCCTGTTGACCTGGCAGCGGTTTTTATATTATTACTCTGAACATGCAGATTGAATCCAAAAACACGTGTTCAGTCAAAGAGGATATTATTAGTAATTAATAGCACACCTGTCTCACAGATTATTACTTCAGGATTTGTGCTATCATAGTCAAGTATCAGGGTCATTCATAAAAATTACAAGAACATAATAGAGTTTGGCATATTCAATTTAGTGAAGCACTTATATGTAGCCTGACATGGTCTTACACTCGTAGCAGCATATATCGAGATGAACAGTTTACTACTGCATCAGCCTTGCAGGTAGTAGTGTGCTGCTTATTGTGGTAGTGGACCGATATAACACTTATAACTGGCGGCTTCATAAACAAAAATAGATTAACTCATACGACCTGTACCATGGGGACACCCGCCGTGCGCACTGGCAGGGTGTCCTGCACGCTTCCTTCCTTTAACGTACATTTCGCTGTAGCTTGTTCACAAAGGGGGGGAACAGCCTCTAATTGTTATCAGTCCAAACTCCTTAAAAACCATCAGCCACTCCCCTAGGGGCGGACGCAAATAATGACGTCCTCAATTTCTGGGGAAATCATTTTTACTCGAGTATATCACATAATCTCTATTTTGATTAGGGCATAATTAATTAGTAGGTTCCATTGCTATTGATTATGTTAATGATAAATTAGCTGCATTAATATATACTTAAGTGTATACTATTCAGTTGCTAACAATGCTTCATACAGACACATTCCAAAGTGATATAACTGCACTACTCAGGTGTCTAATATTAGGTCTGTATTGTCTACAGCTTGCTCAATTATCTTTCATTGTGCTTGATACCTTTGGTCATTTCTGACACACTCAGGTTCGGCTGGCTGTCAGTTCCCGTTCCCGATTACCAATGAAGCCGTGTATCAGCTGCCGTGATTTGAATTCAGACATATATTGATAGCTTAATTTCAAACTCACATAAGTATACAGCCTCCTGATTACATGTGTCCGGTATCTCGTTGATCTAAAGCTGAATTTATATTTGTTGCAGTACTGCCGGACGTGTATAAACAAACCTTATGCATGATTACCTCCGATCATAATGAAACAGCATATTGCCGTTCATTCAATTTAGAGATGTAAAAGCATATATAAGGGTGACAGATTGCCATACACAAAGACCACATCAAAGGAGAGAGATAGAGCCTAATATCATTATTGGTTCTTCTTTGACCAAAGTAATAGGCTCCCGTTATCAGTTACCATGTGTGCCGTATAACAATTGCAGTGATTTAAACTCCGACACATGTTACTAACTTCTATCGAAAAATCACATGGACGCACAGCTTCCTAAACAACCGTGTCAGGTATCCCATTAATCTGGGACTGCATTTGTATTTACTGCAGTATTCCCTAACATGTATAAGCAGACCTTGTATACGGTCACCTCTAGTCATAAAGAGGCATATTGCCGTTCACTCAATTTCGTGATGGAAAGACATGTATACGAATGACCGATTACCATACGTAAAGACCACATCCAAAGAGAAAGATGTGAGGTCTAATACCCCTTGTTAATTCTTCTATAACCAATGTAATGGACACGGTTCAAGAGTAAGCCGTTATTAAAACAAAAATAATTCATTAAAGTGACTGCTGATAACAAATAAACATGATAATATAAAAGCATCCAGAATATAAAAGAAAATAAATATCAAAAGAACTAAATATCAAAAAAACCTGTGATAATGAGATGATATACAGGAAAGTTTATAATAAATTGTCAACAAATATCCTC
Organism: Pseudophryne corroboree; assembly: GCF_028390025.1. Lineage (NCBI taxonomy): Eukaryota > Metazoa > Chordata > Amphibia > Anura > Myobatrachidae > Pseudophryne > Pseudophryne corroboree. The sequence goes on from NC_086451.1 coordinate 333,260,922, forward strand.
CCCTATAGATTCCCTTCATGTAGCTGAAAGTAAATAGGAAGCGGCTAATATCTTCAATTCTAAGATGTAAGAGGGGCCGCTTTTTATTTCAATATGTGTCTTGAGTTGTATATATAAAAAGATTACACGTGGAGAACTTGTATATTAGTAGGATTCCTCATAAAACACACATCATGAGTATAATATCTGCTTATAATTTACCTTGATCATTCTTCACTATGCGGATGTATATTCACTGTGCATCATTTAGTATAAATTCACACTCTTGATTAATGAAAACAGGGACATAATATTTTCCTTTTTATTAAACCATTGATCCTATGTTATATTGTTCATATCGTAACTCAAGTAATCATTTGAAATGTTACATTAGTATTCTATCTATTAATTACACTGTAATTGTATAATGGAAAAAATAAAAGAGAAAAAGAGAAAAAAGGGGAAAGAGGAGGGTTTAACAGGGGACTATTCTCAACTAACAGTGAGTTGATTATTTTCAACTTTTTATTTTATATTTATAATTGTGACCTTAGTGAAAAGAAAGAGAGAAGAATTAAATCCGTGAGAGAGTAATAGGAATTTTCAATATCCTATTTATTAAATGTGGTTTTTACATCAAACACCTCCTTTTATAGTCTGTGTATGATACATTGGTATTTCTAGATGAAAAATGCCAATGAATCTAGATATACTTTAATAATATAAAGTGAACAACAACAATAATAATCTAATTATAAATGTATATTTTAAGTGATAATATATGTGAAAGGATTGGATTATGAAAGAAAAAAAATTAAATAAATTAAATGAAATTAATTAGTGATTATTGATATTGCTGACCATTAGGTTCAGCGTGAAGGAAAATATATATGTATATGTATATGTATACACAAATGCATATTTAAAGTACTCTTAAGAAGACACAAAAAAAGTGAAATCCTATATGTTTATATAAAGAAATCCCCATTAATTATGAATATCTGAATATTGAATTGAATTTAAATATGAAAGGTAATTAAGTACACCGCACAACTCGATGTACATAGGTATAATATTATCTAGATGTCACTAACTGAATTCTCTGTGTTCTCAAAGAAATGAGGCATAACTATTGAATTCATTAAGGCCCCCTGGTGTAACTGTGTTAAGAAGAAAAATCCACTCAGTTTCTTTCCTGAGTAACAGGTTATTCAGATCTCCCTTCCTAATATTCAATTTGACATGTTCTAAGCCAAAGGCTTTAAGACAGTGAGGATCACCATTATGGTTTAGCAGAAAATGTTTAGCTACTGATGTTATTTTTCTCAGCTTTTTCATTTCGCTCCTTGCATTTCGGATATTAGTGGCATGTTCCAGAATCCGTACTCTCATTGTTCTTGAGGTCATGCCTACATACCTAAGTCCACAAGGGCATTGTAGGCAGTAGATCACTCCTGTCGTTTTGCAATTCATATAGTCCTGTATTTTAACTTCTTTTCCAAATTTAGTGACTATTTTGTTGGTTTTAATTATGTACTGACAGGCTGTACACTTGCCACATGAATAAGTACCCTTGAGTATTGGTTGTTTATTACGTGTTCTTTGGAAATGACTGCTGACCAATGTGTCTTTAAGATTGGTGCTTCTCCGCCAACTCATAGAGACCTCTGTCCCCAGACATTTCCTCAAATCTTGATCCACTTTCAAAACCGGTAAGTGTCTGTTTAGAATGGTTTTTACTTGTCTCCATTCCTGACAGTATTTCCCTATGAAGCGAATCTCTTCTGATTTATTGATTTCTTTCTGTACTGGAAAGATCAGATTGTCTCTCTCTGTTTTCAGGGCATGATGTTTAGCCCTTTTGATGAGTCGTCCACTATATCCCCTATTTTTTAATCTTATCGTAAGATCTTTACTTTGTTGTAAAAAGATTTTCCTATCTGAACAGTTTCTCCTTAGGCGCAAAAACTCGCCCTTTGGAATATTTGAAACTGTAGGTGGAAAATGGCAGCTGGATTCAAGCAGCAAACTGTTAGTAGCTGTCTTTTTGTGGTAAAGATCCGTAGTGAGTTCACCATCTTCACCTCTGTAGATCAATAGATCTAAGAATGCTACCTTATCATAGCTGTATTTACATGTAAGTCTCAGATTTAAGGCGTTGGTGTTAAGGAGGCTTGTAAAGTTCTGAAGCTGATGTTCACTGCCATCCCATATTATTAGTATATCATCGATATAACGTAGCCATTGTATTACATGTTTAGTGTGTTCTTCCATTTCTTCAGAAAAACGGTTAAGGCCTCCCACCAGCCTAAAAACAAATTAGCATACGTAGGGGCACAGGCCGCCCCCATCGCCGTGCCCCTAATCTGCAAAAAATGTTTGTTATCGAACACAAAATGGTTTCTGCTTAGTACAAACTCCAAGAGTTCCATGATGAACTCATTAAAGTCATTTGACCCTTCCATACTAAGGAAGTGTTCTACTGCCTTAAGACCATCTGAGTGTCTAATCGAGGTATATAGGGATTCCACATCCAAAGATACAAGGAGTTGATGACTTTCTAATTTAACCCCTTGGATCTTTTTAAGGACATCTGTTGTGTCACGTAAGTAAGACGGAAGGCTTAGTACATGCTTCCTGAGATGTAGGTCGACAAAGGTGCTAGCCTTCTCTGTCAGGCTGCCTATGCCTGAGACTATTGGTCTTCCCGGGGGCACCTCTGCATTCTTATGCACTTTGGGAAGTGCGTAAAAAGTGGGGATCTTGGGGTTCTTAACTTCCAAGAACTCTATTTCTGATTTGGTAATGGTTCCACTCAGGCAATAGCCAGAGACCAATTTGTTATATGCCGTGAGGAAGACCTCTGTAGGGTCCGTGGAGAGAGATTTATAACAAGAAGAATCCCCCAGCTGTCTCATTACTTCAGTCATATACATGTCTCTAGGCCATAGTACTATGTTACCCCCCTTATCGGAGGGTTTAATGATTACCTGATCCCAGGTTTGCATTTCTGCCCAGGCTTCTTTCTCATCCTTGGATATGTTACCCTGAGTTCGATATTTACATTTACTCAGTTCGTCAAAATCCAAGGCTACCAGGTCAAGAAAGGTTTGTACTGGTGGACATGTATTACTTTGAGGAAAAAATAATGATTTGGGTTTACAAATTGGTCTGTGTGTGTCAGTCCAGAAGGTTTGTATTTCACCTGTGTCTTCAGAAAGATCTTCTAAGATGTGTAAGGCCTCTCTGTCAGATTGGGTTAGTGATGTTATTATTGGTATGGGAGGTATTGATGCCATAGATGACAATTCTGCTTCTTTCTTTATACGTTCTTGATTTGCAAAGAACTTTTTAAGAAGTAGCTTCCTCCCATATAGCTGCAAGTCCTTCTCCCATTCAAATCTATCAAAGTGTGAAGTTGGTGAGAATGATAGACCTTTCTTCAGTAGGCTCTCTTGTATGGTAGATAGCTTAATATCTGACAGGTTAATAATCCTCAATTCATCCAATCTAACATCTGTGTCTAAGTTCTCTGTCTGTTCCGTGCAGATTGTCTCTGCGGTTGTGGTGTATCCCATGTCTGTCGTCCCCTTCCTCTTCCTTGTCCTTTTCCCCCTCCTTGTCTTCCTCCTCTTTGGTACCCTCTCCTGGTACCTTGATTTTGTTCTAAAAAAGCAGCAGATGAGGAAGATGGATAATTCAAGGATGAGTTGGGGGTGATCTCACCTCGTGAGGAAGTGGATGGTGAATTCCTATTATATGCATAGGGTCCAATATCTTCCTCTACCTCCGACAGGTCTGTGTCTGACGAAGAGTAGTGATAGTCTCTCTGGGCACCTGTCTTGTTCTTTATATTGCGTTTCCATTTAAATATATTCCCAGAGGCAAAATCTTTTTTATCTCGTACGAATTTTATCCATTTTCGTTCTATAATTTCCTTTTCATAGGTTTCTAAGTCCTTTTTGTTTTTTTCAAAGCACTTTTGAAATTGTTGATCCTGTTCCCAATCCTGTAATTTTTTGCCCAGTGTATCTATTTCTTTCTCACATCCTTCCAATACAAGTAGATTATGTTTGATAAGAATGGTGATGAGTTCTTGTGAGCATTTTAATAACGTGGCTTCCCACTCTTTCTGAAGGTTGTCTGTAATAAGATCAAAGTTTGGGAACACCTTGGGTCTCAATCCCCTTGGTGAGATTTTCTGCCTTTGATAATTTTCAAGGGTAGTAAGATCCCAATTCGTACGTAACTGTTTCTGCAGATTAAATTTGAGTTTTTTGAAATCTTCCCAATTTGTATTGGGTATAGAGTAAGTGAGCTCCTCAGGAAATATATTACTCAGGTCTTCTTGTGTCTTACGTTTGCTAATGAGTTCATTCTTCAAACTGAAGTTGGACATGACAGAGATTTATAGATTATGTGATATACTCGAGTAAAAATGATTTCCCCAGAAATAGAGGATGTCATTATTTGCGTCCGCCCCTAGGGGAGTGGCTGATGGTTTTTAAGGAGTTTGGACTGATAACAATTAGAGGCTGTTCCCCCCCTTTGTGAACAAGCTACGGCGAAACGTACGTTAAAGGAAGGAAGCGTGCAGGACACCCTGCCAGTGCGCACGGCGGGTGTCCCCATGGTACAGGTCGTATGAGTTAATCTATTTTTGTTTATGAAGCCGCCAGTTATAAGTGTTATATCGGTCCACTACCACAATAAGCAGCACACTACTACCTGCAAGGCTGATGCAGTAGTAAACTGTTCATCTCGATATATGCTGCTACGAGTGTGAGACCATGTCAGGCTACATATAAGTGCTTCACTAAATTGAATATGCCAAACTCTATTATGTTCTTGTTCTGAAAGAAGAAAAAATCCGCACAGATCATATAGATCATATATTCATATAAGTAAGTTACTTCCCATTGTTTATAATTGAAAACAATTTTCAGAGAAAATTCTTGGTATTGACCATTAATTTGGGGGTGCTCCCTGGAATAAGTTAATCATATCAAAACACAAAAAGAAAAAGTATTCCACATTGGGGCACTCATCTGTAACTTACTGTAATGGAAAATCTGAATCTGGGTATGGTTCAACTCCCTATAAAACATAACCTTTATTATAATTAGTTTAATATACTAATAGTGGATAGCTAGCGAAGTATTCAAAAAGAATATGTGAAAAAGTGAATAGTGCAAAAGAAAAAATCAAAAGATAAAATTAGAACACACACTAGTCTCGAATATGATCAGTCAGCTAGATAATTCTCTCTTGTAATAATTAAACAACTATATCGTTGTGCTTATTGTCAATATTGACCTATAGGATTGTATACATAAATTGTGCGCTCCCCTCCTTGGGATATTTAGGCTTACTGTTGGGATAATTTAATTGAAGATTCCACTATTGGTCACAGAATACAGTGATCATAATCAGCAATTCACGTATTGATACCCTAAGTGGATACAGTTCTGAACCACTTGTGACTACTGCTAATGTAGAGGGATTGTTAGAGTAACCCTATCTTAATACATAGCGATTTTTATTCATGTGGTCCCAACTTTCTAAAATTTTAAGTATATTCCCAACATATAGACATATTCCCACCATATAGGGTTTGTGTGAGAAACTAAGGCACTGCAGCGATATGATCTGAACACTTCCCTTGTGCAGAACGAAATCACTTAGATATTCTCATATAACATGCATTCACACACGTCAGTTAAGGGGTTAATCCTATTCGAGCATAACCTTCCACAGTACCTGGGAGTGAGTAAATTATCCTCAATCTCCCTGCTCCTGTATGTAATTGGTAAGAAGCAGCTCAAACAAGCCGTGATAGTATTGCTGAATCAGAGGATCTCGATGGTATGCGCTCCCAGTATTAGATCTATATCACTTAATACAGTATGTAATCTACGGCTGATTGAAGTAGGCTAGATTGGTCTTACTACAATACAACGTGTCACTAATGTGTTGTGCAGACAGTAGACCCATGTATTCAGTGATCCGCAACAAATGTTTCAAATTCAGCCGTCACAGTGCTATCGTAACCTGGCTGATTTACAATGTGTCCAAAGCATGTACTGCTGGTTACATTCTCCTGCGAATGCCGTATAACACAATATGCAGTCTTATCTATACATAGAAATTGAGTTATCTGTTTCTGTGGGTTAACCCTTTTAGACTGACTGAATGAGAACGGAGATTAGATGTCAGTTAGCTGCGTGTCTTATTGTTCATTGCCGTAATAAGCAATAGTGCATTATATCATGCTCGTTCTCTCAACTATGCCCAGATAAGCCTTACTAAATCCCTGGTGAGAGGGAGACAACACTTATTTAATATATAGTAACGTCCTACGGTACATTTGTCCGGTGCCCCGGATATCAGATTATATCAATAATTGCACATTTCAATTTAGTGTATAGAGACAGTGTGATCATTTAAAAAACACGGCACCCAGAAGGTGGATGGCGTGATAACCAATGCGCATTTCGCATATGAGCTTTAATGAGGTGAACCCGAGCGCCGGGCGGAAGGGCATTATAACGGACAAATGAACCAGTCAGCGCCCATCCCTTCTGATTGACAGGCAATACCGCCTAACAGTTCCATTCTTCCCCTGATGCAGGGACATCTCATTCCAAATATATACTGTGGTTGGCCATAGCGTTGATTGATAGCCTGAGTAGCCAATACCAATCTCCTTTAATCCTCATCAGAGATTGCTTGGTCCGTGTATATATCATGTGGGAAAGAGGTGAATGACAGCTCCATTCACCATTCAGAGTAGTTCATATAAGCCGTACTCCGGGGCTATTGAATCAAAATAGTCTGTTGTTTCTCCAGATGGGTTCGCAGCAGCTTAATTAAATGTATCTGCATATGTGCATCAATAAATAATAAAACTTAACATTGCACCTGTAATTATGTGGGTTGTGAAAAAAAGGGGGTGACACAATGAAACCCCGTGTAAGCAATAAATATAAATTGTGATAATAACTTCCTGCTTATTATACAGAACATATCAAATACATTAATTATAAATAATGTGTGATGCAAATGGTGTACATGAACATGTGTCAGTAAGAGTGACTAGAACCCTGTGTAACGATCAAAGATTATTAAATGTTCATAAAAAGATTAATAGTGTATAATGTATAAGTGAAGAAAATAAAAAAGGTGTGCTGGCACAAAAAACCTAAACACAAAACAAAAGTGATATAAAGTTTCAAACATATGTTGCCCTATCTATAGTGACAAAAAATATATGTATCCATACAGGTATAAAGTATATAATTGGTCATTCCGTTTCTGGATACTCAGAACCTTTATTCTAATTCAAAAATGCACTATAATTAATATATTCATTTAGGCCCTCTGGATGCAGACCTCCTAACATGAACGTCCAGTAGCTTTCCCTCCTCAGTAATTCCTGGGTCAGATTTCCTCCTCTAATTCCCAAGTGAATCTTTTCCAGTCCGAACACCCTTAATTCGTTAAAATTCAAATCATGTTGCATATAAAAGTGTCTTGCAACTGATGTGAGGGGTTTGAACTTATCGAGGTCCCCTTTGGAATTCCTAATATTTCCCACATGCTCCAGTACTCGTTGCTTCAATGGGCGTGTAGTCATCCCTACATAATGTTTGTCACAGGGACACATTAGGCAATATACCACTCCTGTGGTTTTACAATTAATGAAGTCCCTGATGGTATGTCTGTGAAGATATTTATCTTGGACTTCTGTAGTACGTTGCATAAAGCTACAGGCTTTACATCCTCCACATCTATGGGAGCCTCGTACTGTTGGTGGCTTCTTCTTAATTTTAACAAAATGACTATCTGAGAGCTTATCCTTTAAGTTGGCCGATCTTCTCCAACTTATGGGTATTCTTGAGCCCAAGGCTTTGTTAAGATCTGGGTCCAGTTTCAAAACAGGTAAGAATTTCTGTAATGTGTATTGTATGTTCTGCCATTCTGCACAGAAGTCCCCTACAAATCTGATGGTATTGGACTCTGATTTTTTATTTTTCTCTGAATAAAGGAGAATATTTCTATCCTTATTCCTTGCTTGATATAAGGCCTTCTTAATTGCTCTCTTACTATAGCCACGTTTAATTAATCTCTCCGATAGCTCTTTAGCGCGGTGTTCAAATGTTGAATTATCTGAACAGTTCCTTTTCAAACGCAGGAATTCCCCTCTTGGAATACCTTTTAGAACAGGTGGAAAATGAGCACTAGTCCTGTGCAAAACACTATTGGTGGCAGTGTGTTTTCTATGGAGATCCGTCATGATTCTCCCATCACTTGACCTTTCAATCCTCAGGTCCAGAAATGTGACCTGTGTTTCACTCATCTCGTAAGTGAGTTTGAGATTGAGGTTATTATTATTCAATTTTCCAAGGAATTCGACAAATTCATCTGCCGACCCATCCCATAGAATCAGAAGGTCACCTATATACCTCATCCATATAAGGATTTTTTGGGTATATTTTTTGTTCTCTTCATTAAACACATGGGTCTCCTCCCACCACCCCAAATATATGTTCGCATACGTGGGGGCACAAGCCGCCCCCATCGCAGTGCCCCTGATTTGCAAGAAAAACTGATCATTAAACACAAAGAAATTCTTGGTCAGTACAAAGGTAAGTAGTTGTAACAGGAAGAGAGTAAAATCTGTCAGACCTTCTCTTTCCAAAAAATATCGTACTGCCTGTACACCCATCTCGTGTTTAATACTCGTATAAAGGGATTCTACGTCACATGTTATGAGCAGAACCCCTTCATCAATCTGGATTTCATCCAGTTTACGTAAGACATCTCTTGAATCTTGTGTATAGGATGGTAGGTTAGTGACGAATTTCCTCAGATGTGTATCTAGGAAATTACTCGCTGGTTCTGTTAAGTTTTTAATTCCTGACACAATAGGGCGACCTGGTGGCATTTTCTCATGTTTATGAATTTTAGGTAGCATGTAAAAGGTCGCCACTACAGGTTCTTCTACCTCCAAGAATTTATATTCTGTCTTGGTGATTGTGCCATCTTGAAGTGCCTGAGTTATGATTACTCCATAGTCAGTTTTGAATGTCTCCAGGGGGTTAGTTCTTAATCGTTTATAGCAAGAAGCATCATTAAGCTGTCTTTTGGCTTCTGAAATATACGCATCCTTGTCCCAAAGGACAATGTTGCCCCCCTTGTCTGACTGCTTGATGACAACATTACTCCAAGATTGTATCTCTTTTATAGCTTCCATTTCTTCTTTGTTCATATTGGAACTAATCCTACTATAACTACCAGTCCTATCCATCATCTTATCAAGATCTCTAGATACTAGATCCATAAATGTCTGTACTGCTGGGCAGATATTAATCTGTGGGCAAAAAGTGCCTTTTTTCTTGCAAATGGGTCTAGATGAAGGGAGTGTATCTCCTCCTTCATCTGCTAATTGTTGCAGGGTCACAATAGCTACTTGGTCTTCAATAGAGAATTCCGTAGGTGAGTTGAGACTTTTCCTAATGTCAATCACTGGGTTGTTAAGATTAGAGCTAGTTGCTTGTTGACTTTGTCTAGGATCAGAAGAGGAGTTGGCATAGAATTTTGTGAGGAGGAGCTTTCTTCCAAATAAATGAAAGTCTTTTTCCCACTTGAAACGATCAAAGTGGGATTCTGGGGAGAAACTGAGTCCTCTACTGAGGACTTTCATATGGCACTCGCTCAACTCCTGAGAGGTCAAGTTAATTATTCTCAACTTGTCCTCTCCCAGATCACAACAATTTATCTCCTTTTGTAAGTTTTCTTCTGATGTTTCCCAGTATCTTTTGTCTCCCATCTGTTCTTGTTTCTGGTGTTTCTTCCCCCTCCTAATCTTTCTCTTTGGTCCAAAATGGGACCTGAGGGTTGATCTAAAAAATCCCTTGATGAGTGTGATGGCAAATTCTCCTTGATTGAATAAGATCTATCAGTGTCTTCAGTCCCTGAGGATTCCTGGTCTGATGACCTGTATCCATGTGACGGTCTTCTCTCATTCCCAGTGGTCTTTCGTACATTCCATCTGAAAACCTGGTTGAGGGCATAATCCCTCTTGTCCCTAGAGAATTTCCCTCTTTTGCGTTCAATAATTGCTTTCTCTTGTTCTGCTAATTCTTTCTTATATTTATCAAACATTGTTTGAAATTGTGTTTCTTGTTCGAAGTTTTTCAGTTTATTTGTCAGTAAATCTATTTCTTTTGTGTATTGATCTAACAAGAGGTTGTCATGTTTTATAAGTACCATCATAAGATCATGTGTACATTTCTTTAAAATGTCCTCCCATTCTGTTCTTAAATTTTCGGTTGCGAGTTCAAAAGAGGGAAATACCCTTGGGCGTAGACCCCTGGGTGTAATTTTGTGTTTGACATAATTTTCAAACGTAGTCATCTCCCACCAAGTTCTCGATTGTTTAGAGAGATAATATTTTAATTGTAATAGATCTTCATGCCACCCCTGTGTTGAGGTCTCTTCCCTTCCATTTTCTGGGAAGATACTGTCCAATTCACTTGTCCATCGATCCCTCCTATTGTTTATTTCAGCTGATAAGCTGAAATTAGCCATTGTAATAATATACCAACTGCTTCTGAAAAAGGAGAGGGTCCCCCTACCTACAATGATGTTAATTATATTTCAATCAAATCAACTCTATATGAAATTGATCGTGCTGGATAAAGAAGCCTGAGAAAAGATCTCAGATTATGTACAGGTTCTGAAAGAAGAAAAAATCCGCACAGATCATATAGATCAGGGGTGGGCAATTATTTCAGCTGGGGGGCCGCTTAACACTTCCAGTGAATAGTCGAGGGCCACACACAAAATATCTTGTAAATCGGGTCTGAACTGTGCATGCACCGCAATGTGTAGGTGCGCCGGTCCGCAGCGTCGGGCAGCGATGGGATGGTACGAACAAAGTGCTCGCACGGGCAATCGCAAGGTGATTGAGAGGAAGAGGACGTTTGTGAGTGGCAATTGAGCGTTTTAGAGGAGTGTCCGGAAAAACGCAGGAGGGACCAGGCGTTTGGAGGGAGAGTTTCTGACGTCAGCACTCAGCTCTGGCCCCGATCATCGCACTAGAAGAGCGATTTCCCCCTCCCCTGTAGGCAGCGACTACCTGATCGCAGCAGTGCAAAAATCGCCTGCTAGCGATCAGGTCTGAATTAGGCCCATAGTTACGTATATAACTATAAAAACATAGTGTGGATATATATATATATATATATATATATATATATATATATAAAAAGGGTTGGGAACGGCGGCACTCAGGAATAAAGACACAACCACAGCCAGTAGTATCAGCCAAAAAAAGGCTGATACTACTGGCTGTGGTTGTGTCTTTATTCCTGAGTGCCGCCGTTCCCAACCCTTTTTACATAACAGTGTGAGCTGTATCTTGCGGAAGGCAACGGGGACAGTATATCAAGTAACAGTGAGTTACATTTGTCCGGTGCCCCGGATATCAGATTATATCAATAATTGCACATTTCAATTTAGTGTATAGAGACAGTGTGATCATTTAAAAAACACGGCACCCAGAAAGTGGATGGCGTGCTAACCAATGCGCATTTCGCATATGAGCTTTAACGAGGTGAACCCGAGCGCCGGGCGGAAGGGCATTATAACGGACAAATGAACCAGTCAGCGCCCATCCCTTCTGATTGACAGGCAATACCGCCTAACAGTTCCATTCTTCCCCTGATGCAGGGACATCTCATTCCAAATATATACTGTGGTTGGCCATAGCGTTGATTGATAGCCTGAGTAGCCAATACCAATCTCCTTTAAGCCTCATCAGAGATTGCTTGGTCCGTGTTGATATCATGTGGGAAAGAGGTGAATGACAGCTCCATTCACCATTCAGAGTAGTTCATATAAGCCGTACTCCGGGGCTATTGAATCAAAATAGTCTGTTGTTTCTCCAGATGGGTTCGCAGCAGCTTAATTAAATGTATCTGCATATGTGCATCAATAAATAATAAAACTTAACATTGCACCTGTAATTATGTGGGTGCCTTAGTTTCTCACACAAACCCTATATGGTGGGAATATGTCTATATGTTGGGAATATACTTAAAATTTTAGAAAGTTGGGACCACATGAATAAAAATCGCTATGTATTAAGATAGGGTTACTCTAACAATCCCTCTACATTAGCAGTAGTCACAAGTGGTTCAGAACTGTATCCACTTAGGGTATCAATACGTGAATTGCTGATTATGATCACTGTATTCTGTGACCAATAGTGGAATCTTCAATTAAATTATCCCAACAGTAAGCCTAAATATCCCAAGGAGGGGAGCGCACAATTTATGTATACAATCCTATAGGTCAATATTGACAATAAGCACAACGATATAGTTGTTTAATTATTACAAGAGAGAATTATCTAGCTGACTGATCATATTCGAGACTAGTGTGTGTTCTAATTTTATCTTTTGATTTTTTCTTTTGCACTATTCACTTTTTCACATATTCTTTTTGAATACTTCGCTAGCTATCCACTATTAGTATTTTAAACTAATTATAATAAAGGTTATGTTTTATAGGGCGTTGACCCATACCCAGATTCAGATTTTCCATTACAGTAAGTTACAGATGAGTGCCCCAATGTGGAATACTTTTTCTTTTTGTGTTTTGAATCTATTATGTTCTTGTAATTTTTATGAATGACCCTGATACTTGACTATGATAGCACAAATCCTGAAGTAATAATCTGTGAGACAGGTGTGCTATTAATTACTAATAATATCCTCTTTGACTGAACACGTGTTTTTGGATTCAATCTGCATGTTCAGAGTAATAATATAAAAACCGCTGCCAGGTCAACAGGCTATCTTTTGTATATATACACATATGAAATTTTGTGCTATATAGCCAAGACGTATATTACAAAAAAATAAGTGTTCTCCAACTTGAGGATTAATTATTAATATATTACATAGTCATAGGATAAGAGTAGGAGGTATTTGGGCTGGTAAGATACTAAAGCCATAATCTGAAATAACAGTGTTTGAAATAATACAGATTTATGAACCATTTAATTATGCATATGAAATACAATCAGAATATATCTGATACTAATATACAATAGGTGATAACAGATGAATTTCATTGCCTCTGTATTTTCAACACTTCAGTAGCAAAGTGTCAGTAACCCGCGAACTGGCTGCAATGATCTTAGTATTATCAGCCTGTATCTAAGGCGAATGGGACACAGTGCATACTGATTGGCTGTACCTATATTTCCATTGACTAGCATCAGTAATGGTCTCTCACCATGCATATAATGCTTGAGCACATGCACGGCAGCAGAACCACGAAATTTGCGATATAGTCTTGTCTTTTATATACCTACTCTTTTCAACACCAGAGCAGGTTAAGTGTCAGTAGCTTTCTCATTGGCTGCACTGACCCCATGTCATCAACCAAAAGTAGAAGTGAATGAGACACTCTCCAGTAAAGCTCTGGCACTGTCTATGACTCTAGAGACTGGCACAAGTAAGGGTCTCTCACCTACGTATATAATGCAATAGCACATACGAGGCAGCAGAACCCAGAAAAATGCCCTGCAAGGTCTCGACTTAGTCTCTAACAGGGTCCTTCAACAATTAATTAATTTCTATTAATTGGGAGGGCTAAGGCCCGATTGAGTAAACACAAAAACCTGTACCTTTTTTATCTTGTTACATGTTGTATTGTATGTAGTATGTCTATATTTCGCCCTTTTAGATAAAGAGAACTAATCTCTAAATTATTTTTATTTTTGATCTAATAAAAGTTAAATTTTAGGAGAATGTCTTTCTATTTCTATCTTTTCTCCTCTTCTACTTTTTCCTTTCCCTATTATTTGATCCAATGGTGTAGCACATAGTGACTAATACCAACTGAGTGCCCCATTATAGGAGAGTTCTTGTTTACCCTTCTGGTAAAGCTTTGTATCAAAATTGAATTTAACTCTCAGGGAGCACCCCCCACTATCTCTAATTAGAATAAAGGCACAGCAGTGCATAATATAGAAACTTGGGGTATAGGTATTAACATTTATTAACTATTTTTGGGTTGATCTTGATATAATAATTGTCCTTAGAACTGTGCGGCCAGCAAACTTCTTTCTTCTTTTCAGCATTACAGGGGGTCAGGTCAGTAGTATATGTGTTCAAGTCAGCATTACAGGGAGTCAGGTCAGCAGTATATGGGGTCAGGTCCGCAGTATATGGGGTCAGGTCAGCAGTACAGGCGGTCAGGGCGGCAGTATATGGGTTCAGGTCAGCATTACAGGGGGTCAGGTCAGAATTACAGGGGGTCAGGTCAGCAGTATATGGGGTCAGGTTTGCAGTACAGGTGGTCAGAGCTGCAGCATAGGGGGTCAGGTCACAGAGGCAGCAGCTGCCAGGTGGAGTCACTAACTGTGCGGGGAGCGGAACAGGTGTCCAGGACCGGGATGCTGTTGCCATCACTCAGGGGGAGGCGGTGGCTCTCCGCTGTCAGATCCATGCCAAGACCCGGAGAGACACACTTGGCGGAGACTGCACCAGGCCCGGCCACCTCATTACTGCCTTTCCAGTAGGCAGGCAGCGGGGAGGGGACGGAACCCGGGGAGGCGGAAGACCCAGCGGAGACCCAGCATCCATGGAGATATTCAAGCACCACCGCCACTCGGGCTCTGCTGCCGCTCTCGCTGCTGCCTGCATCTCCGTCTGAGGGCCCGGGGGGAGAGCGCAGCGCGCCTCTCCTTCCCCTCGGTCCAACTCTGGTAGGCCTCACCCTCACACAAAAGAGGGTGGGGCTAAGAACCAGTAGGGCCTACCGGTAATCTCGGCTCCCCGGTGGCCCATTCCGAGCCTGCCGCTATACAACTCTCAGTATTTGGCTTCCTGCTGCCTCCATTCCCCTCCTCACATTATGTCAGTGCCCCTGTGAAATTATAGAATTTTTTTTTCAGTTTCTTATATAGCGCAGCACATTATGTATCTCCTGATACACTCTGTGCTGCTGGGAGACCGTACTGCTTCCACTATATAACTCTCTGTGTATAGGTTTGTGCTACCTGCATTCCCCTCCTCACATCATGTCACTGTCCCTGTCACACTGACATATCATGCATGTTCTGATATAGTCTGTGCTGCTGGCCCACCCCTAGGGGTGCTAGTGCTGTGTTACCCACACAGTGTTTGTTCCCAGAGTGTAAGTCATATGTGTAGCAAGTTTGGTGTAAATTGCTCCAGGCATTCCAGAGTTATGCTGTCTGCTGAAAAACTCTGTGCTGCTGCCTTGGCCCTAGGGGTGTCTTACCCCCACAGTGTTTTTTCCCCAGCTTGTAAGTCATATGTGTACCAAGTTTGTTGTAATTGGTCCAGGCATTCTGGAGTTATGCTGTCTCCTGAAATACTCTGTGCTGTTGTCCCACGCCTAGGGGTGTCTAACCCTTACAGAGTTTGTTCCCAGATTGTAAGTCATATGTGTACCAAGTTTGGTGTAAAGTGCTCCAGGCCTTCCACAGTTATGCTGTCTGCTGACATATTCTGTGCTGCTGTCCCACCTCTAGGGGTGCTAGGGATGTCTGACCCCCACAGTGTTCTTTTCCAGAGTGAAAGTCATATGTGTACCAAGTTTGGTGTAAACTGCTGCAGGCATTCCAAAGTTATGCTGTCTGCTGAAATACTCAGTGCTGCTGCCTCACCACTAGGGGTACTCGGGGTGTCTTCTCCCACAGTGTTTGTTTCCAGAGTGTAAGGTAGATGTGTACCAATTTTGGAGTACATGGGTCCAGCAGTTCCGGAGTTATGCTGTCTCCTGATATACTCTGTGCTGCTGTCCCGCCCCCTAGGGGTGCTAGGGATTTCTAATATTTTAGTTGCCTCCGGCATGTTTTAATACACTCGTAATGCCAAATTTCACGATCTTCTCTTGTAAACTGTGGATTTGTATAGAAAGACAGACAGAAGGACAAATTTTCACTTTTAAGTAGTAGAGAGAGAGAGAGAGAGAGAGAGAGAGAGAGAGAGAGAGAGAGAGAGAGAATGAATATACACCATACTCCATGGTTAACACTGACGAAAATGAAATATCATTGAAACGTTGGCTAAACACTGCATTGTGATGCATTTTATAAGCCTGTGAGTGCTGCACCTGGAGTGTGCTGTTTATCTCTATGGGTATGTGAGAACATCGGGCAGCCCAGTGATCGAAAAAATGCGCTGTGGCACGTATTTTACCCCGTTTTGAGGGTCGGGGGACGGGGACTCACTTTTTTAAAATGGGGGGGTCTCCGGGGACGCGCTCTGCTGAAGCCAATTACAAGCGGTCAATTCATTGATTGATGGATCTTGGCTTTAAAAAGAGGAGGTGGAGCCTTGGCTCCTCTCCTGATCACATGCAGCGGCTTCACAGGGTCCCGGCATGATTGTGCAGTGTGCGGGATTGCCAGGGAGGCTGCAGAAGACATTATCTCTTTCACGTGGTTGCACTCAAGGGAGATCCAGTCAGCGGGTGACAGGTCTGTGCGTGTGCTACGGGGGTCAGCGGTAGTAAATGTTCTGTGGAGGCAGGGGAAAGGGTAGCGGGTGTCTGTGTATGTGCTGCGGGGGTGGGTGGAGATATAGGATTTGAGCTGGTGTATGCACTGTAGGGGGGAGAAGGAGGTGAGTGGGTGTATGTGCTGCAGGGGGGAGAAGGAGGTGAGCGGTTGTATGTGCTGCAGGGGGGAGTAGGAGGTGAGCGGGTGTATGTGCTGCAGGGGAAGAAGGAGGTGAGCGGGTGTATAGTATGTGCTGCAGGGGGAGAAGGAGGTGAGCGGGTGTATGCGCTGTAAGGGGGAGAAGGAGGTTAGCGTGTGTATGTGCTGCAGGAGGGAGAAGGAGGTGAGCGGGGGTATGTGCTGCAGGGGGGAGAAGGAGGTGAGTGGGTGTATGTGCTGCAGGGGGGAGGAGGTGAGTGGGTGTATGTGCTGCAGGGGGGAGAAGGAGGTGAGCGGGTGTATGCGCTGTAGGGGGGAGAAGGAGGTGAGCGGGTGTATGTGCTGCAGGGGGCAGAAGGAGGTGAGTGTGTGTATGCGCTGCAGGGTGGAGAAGGAGGTGAGCGGGTGTATGCGCTGCAGGGGGGAGAAGGAGGTGAGCGTGTGTATGCGCTGCAGTAGGGAGAAGGAGGTGAGCGGGTGTATGCGCTGCAGGGGGGAGAAGGAGGTGAGTGGGTGTATGTGCAGCAGGAGGGAGGAGGTGAGCGGGTGTATGCGCTGCAGGGGGGAGAAGGAGGTGAGTGTGTGTATGCGCTGCAGGAGGGAGAAGGAGGTGAGCGGGTGTATGCGCTGCAGGGGGGAGTAGGAGGTGAGCGGGTGTATGCGCTGCAGGGGGGAGAAGGAGGTGAGCGGGTTTATGTGCAGCAGGGGGGAGAAGGAGGTGAGCGGGTGTATGCCCTGCAGGGGGGAGAAGGAGGTGAGCGGGTGTATGCGCTGCAGGGGGGAGAAGGAGGTGAGCGGGTGTATGCGCTGCAGGGGGGAGAAGGAGGTGAGCGGGTGTATGCGCTGCAGGGGGAGATGAGCGTGTGTATGCGCTGCAGGGGGGAGAAAGAGGTGAGCGGGAGTATGCGCTGCAGGGGGGAGAAGGAGGTGAGCGTGTGTATGCGCTGCAGGGGGGAGAAGGAGGAGAGCGCGTGTATGTGCTGCAGGGGGGAGAAGGAGGTGAGCGCGTGTATGTGCTGCAGGGGGGAGAAGGAGGTGAGCGTTGTTCATGCGCTGCAGGGGTGAGAAAGGAGGTGAGCGGGTGTATGTGCTGCAAGGGGGAGAAGGAGGTGAGTGGGTGTATGTGCTGCAGGGGGTAGTAGGAGGTGAGCGGGTGTATGTGCTGCAGGGGGGAGAAGGAGGTGAGTGAGTGTATGTGCTGCAGGGGGGAGAAGGAGTTGAGCGGGTTTATGTGCTGCAGGGGGGAGAAGGAGGTGAGCGGGTGTATGCGCTGTAGGGGGGAGAAGGAGGTGAGCGGGTGTATGTGCTGCAGGGGGGAGAAGGAGGTGAGCGGGTGTATGCGCTGCAGGGGGGAGAAGGAGGTGAGCGGGTGTATGCGCTGCAGGGGGGAGAAGGAGGTGAGCGGGTGTATGCGCTGCAGGGGGGAGAAGGAGGTGAGCGGGTGTATGCGCTGCAGGGGGGAGAAGGAGGTGAGCGGGTGTATGCGCTGCAGGGGGGAGAAGGTGGTGAGTGGCTGTATGTGCAGCAGGGGGGAGAAGGAGGTGAGCGGGTGTATGCGCTGCAGGGAGGAGTAGGAGGTGAGCGGGTGTATGCGCTGCAGGGGGGAGAAGGAGGTGAGCGGGTGTATGCGCTGCAGGGGGGAGTAGGAGGTGAGCTGGTGTATGCGCTGCAGGGGGAGAAGGAGGTGAGCGGGTGTATGTGCAGCAGGGGGGAGTAGGAGGTGAGCGGGTGTATGCACTGCAGGGGGGAGAAGGAGGTGAGCGGGTGTATGCGCTGCAGGGGGGAGGAGGTGAGCGGGTGTATGCGCTGCAGGGGGGAGAAGGAGGTGAGCGGGTGCATGCGCTGCAGGGGAGAGAAGGAGGTGAGCGGGTGTATGCGCTGCAGGGGGGAGAAGGAGGTGAGCGGGTGTATGCGCTGCAGGGGGAGGAGGAGGTGAGCGTGTGTATGCGCTGCAAAGGGGAGAAGGAGGTGAGCGGTGTATGCGCTGCAGGGGGGAGAAGGAGGTGAGCGGGTGTATGCGCTGCAGGGGGAGAAGGAGGTGAGTGGGTGTATGTGCTGCAGGAGGAGAAGGAGGTGAGCGGTGTATGTGCTGCAGGGGGGAGTAGGAGGGGAGCGGGTGTATGCGCTGCAGGGGGGAGAAGGAGGTGAGCGGGTGTATGTGCAGCAGGGGGGAGAAGGAGGTGAGCGGGTGTATGCACTGCAGGGGGGATAAGTAGGTGAGCGGGTGTATGTGCTGCAGGGGGAGAAGGAGGTGAGTGGGTGTATGTGCTGCAAGGGGGAGAAGGAGGTGAGCGTGTGTATGTGCTGCAGCGGGGAGAAGGAGGTGAGCGGGTGTATGTGCTGCAGGGGGGAGAAGGAGGTGAGCGGGTGTATGCGCTGCAGGGGGGAGAAGGAGGTGAGCGGGTGTATGCGCTGCAGGGGGGAGAAGGAGGTGAGCGGGTGTATGCGCTGCAGGGGGGAGTAGGAGGTGAGCGGGTGTATGCGCTGCAGGGGGAGAAGGAGGTGAGCGGGTGTATGTGCAGCAGGGGGGAGAAGGAGGTGAGCGGGTGTATGCACTGCAGGGGGGAGAAGGAGGTGAGCGGGTGTATGCGCTGCAGGGGGGAGAAGGAGGTGAGCGGGTGTATGCGCTGCAGGGGGGAGAAGGAGGTGAGCGGGTGCATGCGCTGCAGGGGGGAGAAGGAGGTGAGCGGGTGTATGCACTGCATGGGGAAGAAGGAGGTGAGCGGGTGTATGTGCTGCAGGGGGAGAAGGAGGTGAGCGTGTGTATGCGCTGCAAAGGGGAGAAGGAGGTGAGCGGGTGTATGCGCTGCAGGGGGGAGAAGGTGGTGAGTGGCTGTATGTGCAGCAGGGGGGAGAAGGAGGTGAGCGGGTGTATGTGCAGCAGGGGGGAGTAGGAGGTGAGCGGGTGTATGCACTGCAGGGGGGAGAAGGAGGTGAGCGGGTGTATGCGCTGCAGGGGGGAGAAGGAGGTGAGCGGGTGTATGCGCTGCAGGGGGGAGAAGGAGGTGAGCGGGTGCATGCGCTGCAGGGGGGAGAAGGAGGTGAGCGGGTGTATGCGTTGCAGGGGGGAGAAGGAGGTGAGCGGGTGTATGCGCTGCAGGGGGAGGAGGAGGTGAGCGTGTGTATGCGCTGCAAAGGGGAGAAGGAGGTGAGCGGTGTATGCGCTGCAGGGGGGAGAAGGAGGTGAGCGGGTGTATGCGCTGCAGGGGGAGAAGGAGGTGAGTGGGTGTATGTGCTGCAGGGGGAGAAGGAGGTGAGCGGGTGTATGCGCTGCAGGGGGGAGTAGGAGGGGAGCGGGTGTATGCGCTGCAGGGGGGAGAAGGAGGTGAGCGGGTGTATGTGCAGCAGGGGGGAGAAGGAGGTGAGCGGGTGTATGCACTGCAGGGGGGAGAAGTAGGTGAGCGGGTGTATGTGCTGCAGGGGGAGAAGGAGGTGAGCGGGTGTATGTGCTGCAAGGGGGAGAAGGAGGTGAGCGTGTGTATGTGCTGCAGCGGGGAGAAGGAGGTGAGCGGGTGTATGTGCTGCAGGGGGGAGAAGGAGGTGAGCGGGTGTATGCGCTGCAGGGGGGAGAAGGAGGTGAGCGGGTGTATGCGCTGCAGGGGGGAGAAGGAGGTGAGCGGGTGTATGCGCTGCAGGGGGGAGTAGGAGGTGAGCGGGTGTATGCGCTGCAGGGGGAGAAGGAGGTGAGCGGGTGTATGTGCAGCAGGGGGGAGAAGGAGGTGAGCGGGTGTATGCACTGCAGGGGGGAGAAGGAGGTGAGCGGGTGTATGCGCTGCAGGGGGGAGAAGGAGGTGAGCGGGTGTATGCGCTGCAGGGGGGAGAAGGAGGTGAGCGGGTGCATGCGCTGCAGGGGGGAGAAGGAGGTGAGCGGGTGTATGCACTGCAGGGGGGAGAAGGAGGTGAGCGGGTGTATGTGCTGCAGGGGGAGAAGGAGGTAAGCGTGTGTATGCGCTGCAAAGGGGAGAAGGAGGTGAGGGGGTGTATGCGCTGCAGGGGGGAGAAGGTGGTGAGTGGCTGTATGTGCAGCAGGGGGGAGAAGGAGGTGAGCGGGTGTATGTGCAGCAGGGGGGAGAAGGAGGTGAGCGGATGTATGTGCAGCAGGGTGGAGAAGGAGGTGAGCGGGTGTATGCGCTGCAGGGGGGAGAAGGAGGTGAGCGGGTGTATGTGCTGCAGGGAGGAGAAGGACGTGAGCGGGTGTATGCGCTGCAGAGGGGAGATGGAGGTGAGCAGGTGTATGTGCTGCAGGGGGGAGAAGGAGGTGAGTGGGTGTATGTGCTGCAGGGGGGAGAAGGAGGTGAGCGGGTGTATGTGCTGCAGGGGTGAGAAAGGAGGTGAGCGGGTGTATGTGCTGCAGGGGGAGAAGGAGGTGAGCGGGTGTATGTGCTGCAGGGGGAGAATGAGGTGAGCGGGTGTATGTGCTGCAGGGGGGAGAAGTAGGTGAGCGGGTGTATGTGCTGCAGGGGGAGAAGGAGGTGAGCGGGCAGGGCCGGCTCTAGGCATGTTCGAATAGAGCGGCCGCGCAGGGCGCCACCCTTAATGGGCGCCGCCATATTCGATGCTGGAGCCGGCCCTGTGTGTGCAGCATTGGCCCGTCCCGCCCGTGTGTGCGCTATGCGTGCTGCGCGGCGCCGGTGTCTGACGTCAGACGCCGGCGCCGCGCAACGCGCATAGCGCACACAAGTGGCCGCCCGCACCCGGACCCGGACCCAGGCTCACTCTCACTCGCCCGGCCGCCCGCCCGCCCGCCAGCACTCCCGCACTCGGACAGGCGGACAGCAGTACTCCTCCCCAGCGCCGCAGGTATTTGGGGGGGGGGGGGGGAGATCCGCACTGTGGGGGGCATTTATCTGGCACTGTGGGGGCATTTCTGGCACACTGGGGGCATTTTTGGCTCTGTGGGGGGCATTTCTGGCACTGTGGGGGCATTTCTGGCACACTGGGGGCATTTCTGGCTCTGTGGGGGGCATTTCTGGCACTGTGGGGGCATATCTGGCACTGTGGGGGCATTTATCTTGCACTGTGGGGGCATATATTGCACTGTGGGGGCATTTATCTTGCACTGTGGGGGCATTTATCTAGCACTGTGGGGGCATTTATCTGGCACTGTGGGGGCATTTCTGGCTCTGTGGGGGCATTTCTGGCTCTGTGGGGGCATTTCTTCTGTGGGGGCATATCTGGCTCTGTGGGGGCATATCTGGCTCTGTGGGGGCATTTCTGGCACTGTGGGGGCATACCTGGCACTGTGGGGGCATACCTGGCACTGTGGGGGCATACCTGGCACTGTGGGGACATATCTGGCACCGTGGGGGCATTTATGTATCAGGCACTGTGGGGGCATTTATGTATCAGGCACTGTGGGGGCATTTATGTATCAGGCACTGTGGGGGCATTTATGTATCAGGCACTGTGGGGGCATTTATGTATCAGGCACTGTGGGGGCATTTATGTATCAGGCACCGTGGGGGCATTTATGTATCAGGCACCGTGGGGGCATTTATGTATCAGGCACCGTGGGGGCATTTATGTATCAGGCACCGTGGGGGCATTTATGTATCTGGCACTGTGGGGGCATTTATGTATCTGGCACTGTGGGGGCATTTATGTATCTGGCACTGTGGGGGCATTTATGTATCTGGCACTGTGGGGGCATTTATGTATCTGGCACTGTGGGGGCATTTCTTGCACTGTGGGGGCATATCTTGCACTGTGAGGGCATTAATGTATCTGGCACTGTGGGGGCATATCTGCGCTGTGGGGGCATTTATCCATCTGGAACTGTGTGGCCATTTATGTAGCTGGCACTGCTGGGGGGCATGTCACGTGTAGCTGGCACTGCTGGGGGGCATGTCATGTGTAGCTGGCACTGCTGGGGGGCATATCATGTAGTGTTCCCGCTAGGCGTCTGTGGCTGGGCAGTGTGTCTCAGTGCTCTGCCTGGCGCAATGTGTCTAACGTGCTCTTATAGGAGGTTCTACCTGGTGCAATGTGTATTAGCTGCACTACTGTGTGGTGTAATGTGAATTGCCACTATAATGTGGCTACGCACCTTCCCCACGAAGTAACTCCCCTAAATTTTTGCAGCGCGCCTTCGGCGTGCACTGTCCATGCTTTAGCGTGTGGAAATGGGTACAACAAGCATTACAATATGTACATCATTTTGCCCACCTAACTTCAAAATGTGCCCTCCCTGTGATCAGCAACCTGCCCTAAAAAGTGAACACTATCATGTGTAGCTGGCACTGCTGGGAGTCATGTCACGTGTAGCTGGCACTGCTGGAGGGCATGTCATGTGTAGCTGGCACTGCTGGGGGGCGAGACCACGCCCACTTTTTCAGGAGGCCACGCCCACTTTCCAGGAGCGCGCCTTCGGCGCGCGCATGGGGGGTGGGGGCACTTTTACATTTTCTCGCTCAGGGTGCTAGTAGGCCTGGAGCCGGCCCTGTGAGCGGGTGTATGTGCTGCAAGGGGGAGAAGGAGGTGAGCGGGTGTATGTGCTGCAGGGGGGAGAAGGACGTGAGTGGGTGTATGTGCTGCAGGGGGCAGGAGGTGAGCGGGTGTATGTGCTGCAGGGGGGGAAAGGAGGTGAGCAGGTGGCTGTGTATGTTACTTGATTAAAGTAAAATCGTCTCTCAGAGTTGTTGTGCAATACATGTACTGTATATTCATGATGTCTACCATACATTCAGTGCGCGGATCTTGCCGCGACGTCATCGCG
Organism: Pseudophryne corroboree; assembly: GCF_028390025.1. Taxonomy (NCBI): domain Eukaryota; kingdom Metazoa; phylum Chordata; class Amphibia; order Anura; family Myobatrachidae; genus Pseudophryne; species Pseudophryne corroboree. Next base: position 333,284,324 of record NC_086451.1, read on the forward strand.
CACCGCACAGCATTGTAGCACAGACGCTAGGGGTCATAATTGACCTCTAGTGCCTATGCTGTGCTATGGGGGAGACGTCATGACTGACGTCTCTCCCATAGATCCGAGGAGAAGAGCGGCGCCGGGGGGAGGTCTGCAGGTCTGGAATCAGGAGCGCGGTATAGTAAGTATACTTTGTTTTTGTTTTTTTTATTTCCTTTCAGCGGCGCTACAAATGGGGCGTGACTGACCACGCCCCCGCATTAAGCCACGCCCCTAACTTTTGCCCGCGGCGCCACAAGGGCAAGAACCGGCCCTGCATACATTATATACTGTATAGCTCCGTTTTTGTTTGTTAGTTATACACTTCTAGTGTTTGTAGTGTTGGATTTCCCTTTTTTATAAAACAGCTGTTTTTAGGATGTGTGCATGTATTATATTATTATAGAAATAATAATGATAAATAGAAAATATTGTCAATCAACTGAACTCTGCCTCTACCCTCAACTCTACTGCAACTGCTGCTTGCCCTTACCCCCTCTATCCCAAGCTACCACTTGACCCCAACACTCCCAACTATGTATGCCTTCACCCCCTATATTATGTTATGGGACCCAGAAATCCTGAAGTAGGATCCCAAAATTTCAAAGCGAGGGGTCCTTGGGACCCACATTTGTTTTCGCCCAGCGCAATCACTGAGCCCATAATCTCAGTATCTCAAGTTTCAATCCTACAAGTATGTGTGTGTATATTATATATATATATATATATATATATATATATATATCCACATTGATCCTGCACTCTCATCTCATTAGTTCCAACGTTGCGGGTGCTCCTAATGAACCCAGTCAGGTCCACTCAAACAGCAATAATTCCACTAGGTGGAAGGTGCACTCTCACTAAAATGAATGAAGTCCGTTCATAAAAAAAGACTTTTATTGGAAAAGTCAAAAAGCCTTATATGTCGACGTTTCGGTCCGTATGACGAACCTTTCTCAAGACTAGTAACTCTTTAGGTTAACATCGTTCATCAATTCTTAATCATGTGTCTATAAGATAAACAAAGTACAGACAAATTCACATATACAGGGAACTAAGCCTCCCAGGCCAAATAACATCTGATCAACAATACATAGTGTATTTAACTTTATGAATTCACCATATCACCCAATTCCAGTGTGTGTGACCAAGCTACTTTACATGAATATACCACCGTCACCTGTGACATAGCCACTCAAACTCCTTACACCATATAATGTAAACAGCTCACCTAAGATCAGATTAATGTCATCAAAAACTTTCTAGCACAAAAGGGTAGCAATTCCGGACACAGCCATAAGTGTCATAGATATGTATAATAGTAGATATACATCTATAAGTCAAATATAAACAATAGATTATACTGATGGTAAATGGAAATCACTTGCTTATACATAATTAGAAAAAATCACAAACATACCTGATCAAACAGATCCTGCTACCATGCTACAGCTACAGGGTCACGGAAAGTGAAGCGTGCTGCATAAATAACAACAAAAACTGCATCTGTATATCACTTAGATGTAAGCTCAATGCCTGGTAAAAATATGCAAAGTGTAACACTAACATAGGTAGAGAGTGGAGCGGAGCGTCCCTGTGCTGCATACCAAATGACTGCACTGGGACTGCTATTTAAATGTCCCAGACCGGAAATAACCGGAAACATCATGTGCAACATACAAAAGCTTCCTGCCACTACAGGATAACAGCCCATGTACCACAAAGGGCTCTCAAATGCCCCACAGACACAATTTACTCACAGTTCGTCAACCTCCGCCGCCTGGAGCCACAATCTATTGCGGCCACCGTGCTTAGAACGCTGCTCCGGCTGGACGCGCCCCTTGTGCGTTCCACCTGCCGGAAATGCGTTCCAATGGAGCGGAAATGACGAGGATATGCACCCGATAAGTGGTGCGAATCAAATAGCTCACAAAATAAACACTGAAAAGGTTCCGCCTAATCTAGTGCTCGGAAAAATTCTACACAGGTGACAGGGAGAGGAAATACGTAGAATTTAAATATTCGTGTATCCTAAAAATAGACTATTTCGGATACCAAAAAAAACAACATAGTGTAATCTTGGAAAATAATATACAATCAGCTATATTCAGATGCCTAGGCCTGGGAGATAGTCCTTACAGACAAACATCACATTAATGGACTATTACAGACATAAATTACTGTATACATATATTGCCACAAAGGAACCATTGGTACCCAATGAATATTAGGTTACCTATCTGAACTATGAATAATTATGTAGAATAACCCTATGCAAATAAATTACAAAATGCGAGTATAACTGATTACATAAATGGCATCGTCGCCTGGTATTATACATAATTGGGAGAACTGAAAGATTCATCCCCTAAAAAATATTTACAGGTATCAATAGTCCCCAAAATTCATTAGTGGATATATATGTGTATACAAGAGGAAGAAAATGGTTCTTTATTACAAAAAAACATTAAATGGATTAGACTCATTAAGTCCTCTGGGTGCGACCGTGTCCAACCGATGTATCCAATAACTTTCACGTCTCTTCAACAGCAGGGACCGGTCGCCACCAGTAGGACATGGTGGAATCCAATCAATTAATTTACATTTTAAACTGGCAACTTGGTGTTTCGCTGTTAGAAAGTGCCGTGCTACCGGTTTATCCGTTTTGCCTGTGGCTAATGCTGTATGAATCGAGGATCGATGATTAGCCATCCGATCTCGAAATGGCCGTGTAGTCAGACCAACATATACAAGCCCACAAGGGCACTTAAGGATATAAATTACATGGTCTAACCGACAATGTAGATGATATCTTAACTTGATCACCTTACCAGAGTGAGGATGATAAAACACCGGACCAGTCAACATGGATCTACATGTGGTGCAGCTACCACAAGAGTAGCTGCCTGGTTTTGACTGCATCACTTGGAATGGAGTCAATTCTTTTTTTGGGAACATGGTAGGGCGCATCAATAATTGTCTAAGGTTCGCGCCTCTACGGTAAGCTACCATAGGTGTCTTCATTTTAGAGAAAGGAAGATTGACATCCGAGGCTACAATCGGCCAATGTTTCCTTAGTGATTTCTTTATAGTAGTAGTATTGTCAAACTGTGTAGGAAAAATCATGCGGTCTGCATTTTTATTAGACTTACTCTGTTGACCTAAAAAGATATTTGTTGCTCTATTTAGGCATTTAGCTAATGTTCTAGGTGAATATCCTCGACTCAAAAATCGAGAAGTCACCTCTGAACATTGTATATTTCTGCGATCTGGTTCAGAGTTTATGCGCATGATTCGTAAATATTGTGAAATCGGAAGGCTTTCTTTTAAAGCCGGAGGATGAAAACTGTCTGCCTGTAACAGCAGATTACGATCTGTGGATTTACGAAAAACAGTAGAGATGAAGCCTGCATCTGTTCTAATGACGGTGACGTCAAGAAAATGAATTTCGGTAGATGAGGTGGTATGCGTCAAGCGGATCGGGCTATCTAATGCATTTAATTCATTGACCATACAATTGAACTCAGATTCAGTACCTCGCCAAAGTAAAAAGATGTCGTCTATGAATCTACGGTAAAAAATTATCTTATGGCCATAGATAGGTAATACATGTGTGTTCTCATAATCAGCCATATAGAGATTGGCATATGCAGGGGCCAAATTCGACCCCATTGCAGTGCCTGCAGTTTGCATAAAGTACTTATCTTTGTATAGAAAATGATTTTGAGTCAATACTAATTCAGTGAGTTCTAATATGAAGTCAATTGGAAATTCAAGGTTCTTAACTTTCAACAAATTTTTCTTAATAGTGTCAAGCCCTGCTTGATGCGGAATTACCGTGTATAATGAACATACATCTAAAGATGCCAAAATCAAATTCTCATCATCTACCTGGATCTTATGTAACTGGGTCAAGAAATCACTAGTGTCCTTTAGGTAACTTCCAGTTTTTAATACTAATGGTTGTAAAATACTATCCACTAGAATAGCTAGTGGTTGCAATATAGAACCCTCCGCTGCTATAATGGGCCTTCCAGGTGGGTGGACCAAGGTTTTATGTATTTTTGGAAGCGTATATAGTATTGGACATTTGGGATGATCAACCTGCAGAATTTTTTTTAAATCCTCGCTAATCCAACCCTGTTCATAGCCAAATTTAATGGTTGAATCAACCTTGTTCTTTATTTTCACCATGGGATTACAATCTAGTGGTCTATACGTCCTAGAGTCCGCTAGTTGGCGTAGAATTTCTTGGTCGTAGTCGACCCAATCTTGGACTACGACCGCTCCCCCTTTATCCGCTGGACGGATAACTATAGAGGTGTTCTCCCTGAGTGCTTTAAGAGCCAAACGTTCAGAGGGGGTCAAATTATCGTACATTTTAGATGTTTTGTCTGTCTCAATGTCAGATTGAACTAATCTCAAAAACGTTTTAATGCTTGGATTTGAAGATTGGGGGTCAAAATGAGATTTTCCACGAAATCTACTAGTTTCTCCAACTGTAGTTTTATCAGAAAAGTATTCACGAAGCCTCAGACCTACCAAATTTGTATTGATCAACTAATTTGTTGAATGGTTGAGCTTTACATACTGGAACAAAGGTTAACCCTCTGGATAAAAGTTTTATTTCAGCCTCATTTAATTGTTTACAGGACAAGTTGAAAACAGTGTTTACTTGCGTTTCTGACGGCCTCTTCGCTTGACCACCACCCCTCCTCGTGTGCGGTCGGTGCCGCTTCTGAGATATTTGCCGGATCCGGTTGTATTCTCCGGTCCGGGCTCTAAAAAATTAACTGAATCTGAGGGCCCTTCCGTGTATTCGGCATCAGAGGTAGAAACAGAAGACCCAAATTCCTTGGGAAATATCTGAGTTCTACGCCTCCGAGGATAACGTCTGCTGTACTCGTCTGAATTACCGAGAAGCCAACGGTATACTGTATGATTGGAATAATCGTTGGTCACTGTTAATAATTTTTTCCGTTTAAAGGAAATTAGTTCTTTTTTATAGTTTTCAACTTGTGTTTGTAATCGGTCTGTCCAATTTTGGGACTTATCGTCCCGGAGTGTGGGAAGTGCTGTAATGTTCGTGGTCTCAATATCTATCCTGATCTTTTTGAGTTCTAAACCTACCTCCTCTATGACTAGGGCCATAAGATCAAGTGAACATTTATTGAGAACCCCACACCATCTACTGCAGAATGTGGGGTTGTTTCTTCCTAATGTAGGAATGTTGGCTATGCGAAATCCTCTAGGTAACTGCTTACGTCTGTGATACTCAGAGAGGAACTGACCATGTAAGGTCAGGTCAACCTCCCTCTGTCGCTGTTTCAAAACTTTATAGAAGACATCAATAGGGTTATCTGAGGGTAAGGCATCGAAATCCAACTTGTCGAATAGGAGTTTTTCAACTTCCTCTTCGGTGAAGGAGACGGTGCCCCCTTCTGCCTGGGATAATAATCCGTCATCTAATAAGTATACTCCAGTTTGTGACATCCTCTAAAGGATCAAAGACTTTATATCAAGATACCCTTTTAACCACAGGGCAGGCAAATAGTTTACCAAAAAATACAAAACACAAAAATAATAAGAAATAAAACTAAGACAAATGAATAAAGCAAAAAATAAATAAATCAGAAAATAAAAAATACAAAATAAATAATAAACAAATGTCCCATATGTGTTAATGGTCTGATGGACTAAAGGAGTCCCTCCATCTGCAAAAAATGTCTCACTCTTTCCGATGGGTGTCAGGAAATCTGGTCCACTCTCTGTGAACCCGACTCAATATCCACGTTGATCCTGCACTCTCATCTCATTAGTTCCAACGTTGCGGGTGCTCCTAATGAACCCAGTCAGGTCCACTCAAACAGCAATAATTCCACTAGGTGGAAGGTGCACTCTCACTAAAATGAATGAAGTCCGTTCATAAAAAAAGACTTTTATTGGAAAAGTCAAAAAGCCTTATATGTCGACGTTTCGGTCCGTATGACGAACCTTTCTCAAGACTAGTAACTCTTTAGGTTAACATCGTTCATCAATTCTTAATCATGTGTCTATAAGATAAACAAAGTACAGACAAATTCACATATACAGGGAACTAAGCCTCCCAGGCCAAATAACATCTGATCAACAATACATAGTGTATTTAACTTTATGAATTCACCATATCACCCAATTCCAGTGTGTGTGACCAAGCTACTTTACATGAATATACCACCGTCACCTGTGACATAGCCACTCAAACTCCTTACACCATATAATGTAAACAGCTCACCTAAGATCAGATTAATGTCATCAAAAACTTTCTAGCACAAAAGGGTAGCAATTCCGGACACAGCCATAAGTGTCATAGATATGTATAATAGTAGATATACATCTATAAGTCAAATATAAACAATAGATTATACTGATGGTAAATGGAAATCACTTGCTTATACATAATTAGAAAAAATCACAAACATACCTGATCAAACAGATCCTGCTACCATGCTACAGCTACAGGGTCACGGAAAGTGAAGCGTGCTGCATAAATAACAACAAAAACTGCATCTGTATATCACTTAGATGTAAGCTCAATGCCTGGTAAAAATATGCAAAGTGTAACACTTACATAGGTAGAGAGTGGAGCGGAGCGTCCCTGTGCTGCATACCAAATGACTGCACTGGGACTGCTATTTAAATGTCCCAGACCGGAAATAACCGGAAACATCATGTGCAACATACAAAAGCTTCCTGCCACTACAGGATAACAGCCCATGTACCACAAAGGGCTCTCAAATGCCCCACAGACACAATTTACTCACAGTTCGTCAACCTCCGCCGCCTGGAGCCACAATCTATTGCGGCCACCGTGCTTAGAACGCTGCTCCGGCTGGACGCGCCCCTTGTGCGTTCCACCTGCCGGAAATGCGTTCCAATGGAGCGGAAATGACGAGGATATGCACCCGATAAGTGGTGCGAATCAAATAGCTCACAAAATAAACACTGAATAGGTTCCGCCTAATCTAGTGCTCGGAAAAATTCTACACAGGTGACAGGGAGAGGAAATACGTAGAATTCAAATATTCGTGTATCCTAAAAATAGACTATTTCGGATACCAAAAAAAACAACATAGTGTAATCTTGGAAAATAATATACAATCAGCTATATTCAGATGCCTAGGCCTGGGAGATAGTCTTTACAGACAAACATCACATTAATGGACTATTACAGACATAAATTACTGTATACATATATTGCCACAAAGGAACCATTGGTACCCAATGAATATTAGGTTACCTATCTGAACTATGAATAATTATGTAGAATAACCCTATGCAAATAAATTACAAAATGCGAGTATAACTGATTACATAAATGGCATCGTCGCCTGGTATTATACATAATTGGGAGAACTGAAAGATTCATCCCCTAAAAAATATTTACAGGTATCAATAGTCCCCAAAATTCATTAGTGGATATATATGTGTATACAAGAGGAAGAAAATGGTTCTTTATTACAAAAAAAACATTAAATGGATTAGACTCATTAAGTCCTCTGGGTGCGACCGTGTCCAACCGATGTATCCAATAACTTTCACGTCTCTTCAACAGCAGGGACCGGTCGCCACCAGTAGGACATGGTGGAATCCAATCAATTAATTTACATTTTAAACTGGCAACTTGGTGTTTCGCTGTTAGAAAGTGCCGTGCTACCGGTTTATCCGTTTTGCCTGTGGCTAATGCTGTATGAATCGAGGATCGATGATTAGCCATCCGATCTCGAAATGGCCGTGTAGTCAGACCAACATATACAAGCCCACAAGGGCACTTAAGGATATAAATTACATGGTCTAACCGACAATGTAGATGATATCTTAACTTGATCACCTTACCAGAGTGAGGATGATAAAACACCGGACCAGTCAACATGGATCTACATGTGGTGCAGCTACCACAAGAGTAGCTGCCTGGTTTTGACTGCATCACTTGGAATGGAGTCAATTCTTTTTTTGGGAACATGGTAGGGCGCATCAATAATTGTCTAAGGTTCGCGCCTCTACGGTAAGCTACCATAGGTGTCTTCATTTTAGAGAAAGGAAGATTGACATCCGAGGCTACAATCGGCCAATGTTTCCTTAGTGATTTCTTTATAGTAGTAGTATTGTCAAACTGTGTAGGAAAAATCATGCGGTCTGCATTTTTATTAGACTTACTCTGTTGACCTAAAAAGATATTTGTTGCTCTATTTAGGCATTTAGCTAATGTTCTAGGTGAATATCCTCGACTCAAAAATCGAGAAGTCACCTCTGAACATTGTATATTTCTGCGATCTGGTTCAGAGTTTATGCGCATGATTCGTAAATACTGTGAAATCGAAAGGCTTTCTTTTAAAGCCGGAGGATGAAAACTGTCTGCCTGTAACAGCAGATTACGATCTGTGGATTTACGAAAAACAGTAGAGATGAAGCCTGCATCTGTTCTAATGACGGTGACGTCAAGAAAATGAATTTCGGTAGATGAGGTGGTATGCGTCAAGCGGATCGGGCTATCTAATGCATTTAATTCATTGACCATACAATTGAACTCAGATTCAGTACCTCGCCAAAGTAAAAAGATGTCGTCTATGAATCTACGGTAAAAAATTATCTTATGGCCATAGATAGGTAATACATGTGTGTTCTCATAATCAGCCATATAGAGATTGGCATATGCAGGGGCCAAATTAGACCCCATTGCAGTGCCTGCAGTTTGCATAAAGTACTTATCTTTGTATAGAAAATGATTTTGAGTCAATACTAATTCAGTGAGTTCTAATATGAAGTCAATTGGAAATTCAAGGTTCTTAACTTTCAACAAATTTTTCTTAATAGTGTCAAGCCCTGCTTGATGCGGAATTACCGTGTATAATGAACATACATCTAAAGATGCCAAAATCAAATTCTCATCATCTACCTGGATCTTATGTAACTGGGTCAAGAAATCACCAGTGTCCTTTAGGTAACTTCCAGTTTTTAATACTAATGGTTGTAAAATACTATCCACTAGAATAGCTAGTGGTTGCAATATAGAACCCTCCGCTGCTATAATGGGCCTTCCAGGTGGGTGGACCAAGGTTTTATGTATTTTTGGAAGCGTATATAGTATTGGACATTTGGGATGATCAACCTGCAGAATTTTTTTTAAATCCTCGCTAATCCAACCCTGTTCATAGCCAAATTTAATGGTTGAATCAACCTTGTTCTTTATTTTCACCATGGGATTACAATCTAGTGGTCTATACATCCTAGAGTCCGCTAGTTGGCGTAGAATTTCTTGGTCGTAGTCGACCCAATCTTGGACTACGACCGCATCCCCTTTATCCGCTGGACGGATAACTATAGAGGTGTTCTCCCTGAGTGCTTTAAGAGCCAAACGTTCAGAGGGGGTCAAATTATCGTACATCTTAGATGTTTTGTCTGTCTCAATGTCAGATTGAACTAATCTCAAAAACGTTTTAATGCTTGGATTTGAAGATTGGGGGTCAAAATGAGATTTTCCACGAAATCTACTAGTTTCTCCAACTGTAGTTTTATCAGAAAAGTATTCACGAAGCCTCATAGACCTACCAAATTTGTATTGATCAACTAATTTGTTGAATGGTTGAGCTTTACATACTGGAACAAAGGTTAACCCTCTGGATAAAAGTTTTATTTCAGCCTCATTTAATTGTTTACAGGACAAGTTGAAAACAGTGTTTACTTGCGTTTCTGACGGCCTCTTCGCTTGACCGCCACCCCTCCTCGTGTGCGGTCGGTGCCGCTTCTGAGATATTTGCCGGATCCGGTTGTATTCTCCGGTCCGGGCTCTAAAAAATTAACTGAATCTGAGGGCCCTTCTGTGTATTCGGCATCAGAGGTAGAAACAGAAGACCCAAATTCCTTGGGAAATATCTGAGTTCTACGCCTCCGAGGATAACGTCTGCTGTACTCGTCTGAATTACCGAGAAGCCAACGGTATACTGTATGATTGGAATAATCGTTGGTCACTGTTAATAATTTTTTCCGTTTAAAGGAAATTAGTTCTTTTTTATAGTTTTCAACTTGTGTTTGTAATCGGTCTGTCCAATTTTGGGACTTATCGTCCCGGAGTGTGGGAAGTGCTGTAATGTTCGTGGTCTCAATATCTATCCTGATCTTTTTGAGTTCTAAACCTACCTCCTCTATGACTAGGGCCATAAGATCAAGTGAACATTTATTGAGAACCCCACACCATCTACTGCAGAATGTGGGGTTGTTTCTTCCTAATGTAGGAATGTTGGCTATGCGAAATCCTCTAGGTAACTGCTTACGTCTGTGATACTCAGAGAGGAACTGACCATGTAAGGTCAGGTCAACCTCCCTCTGTCGCTGTTTCAAAACTTTATAGAAGACATCAATAGGGGTATCTGAGGGTAAGGCATCGAAATCCAACTTGTCGAATAGGAGTTTTTCAACTTCCTCTTCGGTGAAGGAGACGGTGCCCCCTTCTGCCTGGGATAATAATCCGTCATCTAATAAGTATACTCCAGTTTGTGACATCCTCTAAAGGATCAAAGACTTTATATCAAGATACCCTTTTAACCACAGGGCAGGCAAATAGTTTACCAAAAAATACAAAACACAAAAATAATAAGAAATAAAACTAAGACAAATGAATAAAGCAAAAAATAAATAAATCAGAAAATAAAAAATACAAAATAAATAATAAACAAATGTCCCATATGTGTTAATGGTCTGATGGACTAAAGGAGTCCCTCCATCTGCAAAAAATGTCTCACTCTTTCCGATGGGTGTCAGGAAATCTGGTCCACTCTCTGTGAACCTGACTCAATATCCACGTTGATCCTGCACTCTCATCTCATTAGTTCCAACGTTGCGGGTGCTCCTAATGAACCCAGTCAGGTCCACTCAAACAGCAATAATTCCACTAGGTGGAAGGTGCACTCTCACTAAAATGAATGAAGTCCGTTCATAAAAAAAGACTTTTATTGGAAAAGTCAAAAAGCCTTATATGTCGACGTTTCGGTCCGTATGACGAACCTTTCTCAAGACTAGTAACTCTTTAGGTTAACATCGTTCATCAATTCTTAATCATGTGTCTATAAGATAAACAAAGTACAGACAAATTCACATATACAGGGAACTAAGCCTCCCAGGCCAAATAACATCTGATCAACAATACATAGTGTATTTAACTTTATGAATTCACCATATCACCCAATTCCAGTGTGTGTGACCAAGCTACTTTACATGAATATACCACCGTCACCTGTGACATAGCCACTCAAACTCCTTACACCATATAATGTAAACAGCTCACCTAAGATCAGATTAATGTCATCAAAAACTTTCTAGCACAAAAGGGTAGCAATTCCGGACACAGCCATAAGTGTCATAGATATGTATAATAGTAGATATACATCTATAAGTCAAATATAAACAATAGATTATACTGATGGTAAATGGAAATCACTTGCTTATACATAATTAGAAAAAATCACAAACATACCTGATCAAACAGATCCTGCTACCATGCTACAGCTACAGGGTCACGGAAAGTGAAGCGTGCTGCATAAATAACAACAAAAACTGCATCTGTATATCACTTAGATGTAAGCTCAATGCCTGGTAAAAATATGCAAAGTGTAACACTTACATAGGTAGAGAGTGGAGCGGAGCGTCCCTGTGCTGCATACCAAATGACTGCACTGGGACTGCTATTTAAATGTCCCAGACCGGAAATAACCGGAAACATCATGTGCAACATACAAAAGCTTCCTGCCACTACAGGATAACAGCCCATGTACCACAAAGGGCTCTCAAATGCCCCACAGACACAATTTACTCACAGTTCGTCAACCTCCGCCACCTGGAGCCACAATCTATTGCGGCCACCGTGCTTAGAACGCTGCTCCGGCTGGACGCGGCCCTCGTGCGTTCCACCTGCCGGAAATGCGTTCCAATGGAGCGGAAATGACGAGGATATGCACCCGATAAGTGGTGCGAATCAAATAGCTCACAAAATAAACACTGAATAGGTTCCGCCTAATCTAGTGCTCGGAAAAATTCTACACAGGTGACAGGGAGAGGAAATACGTCCTAAAAATAGACTATTTCGGATACCAAAAAAAACAACATGGTGTAATCTTGGAAAATAATATACAATCAGCTATATTCAGATGCCTAGGCCTGGGAGATAGTCCTTACAGACAAACATCACATTAATGGACTATTACAGACATAAATTACTGTATACATATATTGCCACAAAGGAACCATTGGTACCCAATGAATATTAGGTTACCTATCTGAACTATGAATAATTATGTAGAATAACCCTATGCAAATAAATTACAAAATGCGAGTATAACTGATTACATAAATGGCATCGTCGCCTGGTATTATACATAATTGGGAGAACTGAAAGATTCATCCCCTAAAAAATATTTACAGGTATCAATAGTCCCCAAAATTCATTAGTGGATATATATGTGTATACATTGGGTACCAATGGTTCCTTTGTGGCAATATATGTATACAGTAATTTATGTCTGTAATAGTCCATTAATGTGATGTTTGTCTGTAAGGACTATCTCCCAGGCCTAGGCATCTGAATATAGCTGATTGTATATTATTTTCCAAGATTACACCATGTAGTTTTTTTTGGTATCCGAAATAGTCTATTTTTAGGATACACGAATATTTGAATTCTACGTATTTCCTCTCCCTGTCACCTGTGTAGAATTTTTCCGAGCACTAGATTAGGCGGAACCTATTCAGTGTTTATTTTGTGAGCTATTTGATTCGCACCACTTATCGGGTGCATATCCTCGTCATTTCCGCTCCATTGGAACGCATTTCCGGCAGGTGGAACGCACGAGGGCCACGTCCAGCCGGAGCAGCGTTCTAAGCACGGTGGCCGCAATAGATTGTGGCTCCAGGCGGCGGAGGTTGACGAACTGTGAGTAAATTGTGTCTGTGGGGCATTTGAGAGCCCTTTGTGGTACATGGGCTGTTATCCTGTAGTGGCAGGAAGCTTTTGTATGTTGCACATGATGTTTCCGGTTATTTCCGGTCTGGGACATTTAAATAGCAGTCCCAGTGCAGTCATTTGGTATGCAGCACAGGGACGCTCCGCTCCACTCTCTACCTATGTAAGTGTTACACTTTGCATATTTTTACCAGGCATTGAGCTTACATCTAAGTGATATACAGATGCAGTTTTTGTTGTTATTTATGCAGCACGCTTCACTTTCCGTGACCCTGTAGCTGTAGCATGGTAGCAGGATCTGTTTGATCAGGTAAGTATGTGATTTTTTCTAATTATGTATAAGCAAGTGATTTCCATTTACCATCAGTATAATCTATTGTTTATATTTGACTTATAGATGTATATCTACTATTATACATATCTATGACACTTATGGCTGTGTCCGGAATTGCTACCCTTTTGTGCTAGAAAGTTTTTGATGACATTAATCTGATCTTAGGTGAGCTGTTTACATTATATGGTGTAAGGAGTTTGAGTGGCTATGTCACAGGTGACGGTGGTATATTCATGTAAAGTAGCTTGGTCACACACACTGGAATTGGGTGATATGGTGAATTCATAAAGTTAAATACACTATGTATTGTTGATCAGATGTTATTTGGCCTGGGAGGCTTAGTTCCCTGTATATGTGAATTTGTCTGTACTTTGTATATCTTATAGACACATGATTAAGAATTGATGAACGATGTTAACCTAAAGAGTTACTAGTCTTGAGAAAGGTTCGTCATACGGACCGAAACGTCGACATATAAGGCTTTTTGACTTTTCTAATAAAAGTCTTTTTTTATGAACGGACTTCATTCATTTTAGCGAGAGTGCACCTTCCACCTAGTGGAATTATTGCTATATATATATATATATATATATATATATATATATAACAGTGCGGATGGTGTAATAGTTAGCATTACTGCCTCACAGCACTGAGGTCATGGGTTCGATTCCCACTATGGTCCTAACTGTGTGGAGTTTGTATATTCTCCCCGTACTTGCGTGGGTTTCCACTGGGTACTCCGGTTTCCTCCCACAATCCCAAAATTATACTTGCAGGTTAATTGGCTCCTAACAAAATGAACCCTAGCGTGAATGTGTCTGTGTGTACATGTGATAGGGAATATAGATTGTAAGCTCCACTGGGGCAGGGACTGATGTGAATGGGCAAATATTCGCTGTAAAGCTCTGCGGAATATGTGTGCCCTATATAAATAACTGATAATAAATAAATATATCACACAAGTCCTAAAAGTAGATAAAGAGAACCTAATGAGACAAACAAATTAGACTTATTTTTTTATTGAGGAAAATGATCCAATATTTTATATCTGTGAGTGGCAAAAGTATGTGAACCTTTGCTTCTAGTATCTGACCCCCTTGTACAGTAATAGCTGCATGTAAACATTTCTCGTAATTGTTGATTGGTCCTGAACATCGGCTTGGAGGAATTTTACCCCATTCTGCCATACAAAACAGCTTCAACTCTGTTGTGTTGGTGGGTTTCCTCCCATGAAATGCTCGCTTCAGGTCCTTCCACAAGATTTAGATTGGATTAAGGTCAGGCCTTTGACTTGGCCATTCCAGAACTTTAAATGTATTATTCTTTAACCATTCTTTGGTTAAATGAATTGTGTGCTTTGGGTCATGCTGCATGACCCACATTCTCTTGAGATGCAGCTCAAGGACAGATGTCCTGACTCCTGATATTTTCCTTTAGAATATTCTGGTGTGTCGAAGTCAAAAATATTACATAAAAAGAACATACAAACTACACACATTATGAGTCGCTATACTTGCAAATACGCGCAGCGAGCACAGCTATATATATGGTAACACACGCATTTACACGGACATGCCACAGAGATGGATTCGACACTTATTTCATACAGTACATAACTATAATAATATCAAGCGCCAGACATCATGATGATTTAAAATTATATAATGAAGTAATGTCATGTATGTGTATTATTTGAACGAAACCAGATACACCGGTCATATTTGGTATTTAAGCAACCAGATTAATGTGTAGATTCATTTGATACTTGTTATAAAGTTGTAGGACATTGCAACAAATAATTATGATTAAATGTATAAAAGCTAAAATCACTTTTATTAGAATAGATATTCCAAACAGGTAGTGGACAGGAAGCTCAGGCCAGCCCCTTTGGACGTCCCCAAGGCTGAACCTGTTTAGCATATACAAAAAGACTAGTGACTCATCATGAATGAGTAAGTTCCCTCCCCCAAACTAGATAACACATTGCTGATCACACAGGAGTCAGTTGCTGTTTTGGACTAGACGATGATGGAGTTATTGCCAGATCAGTTCCTGTATTTATTTGCTGAGAGAGAGAGAAATATTAAGAGGAGGATGCATTGCAAGATATGGTAATTGTATTGCTGGCCTGTTACTGTAACTGTATGTAACTGTATATAACTGTATGTATTAACTGCTTACTGTATGAGTTGTAACTATAGGTATACTGTACATTGTAATATATTGAATCCATATCCTTTTAATAACAAATATATACATCAATGAGCTTTGGAACTCAGATAATGTGTGGGTGTATTGTTTTCTCTTATGGGATGCAGTGTTTTGCGATGTACAGCGCACTTTTATCGTATATGGTAATAAGATGCGCCTGGCGTCTGCAGTATATATTAGAGTGGGCATTTTAAATATTTGTGAAAAAGCAATTTGGCATTCACAGATGAGGGCTGGTCCGCAAAATCAAGGTCTTAATGATGCACTCTACATTACAAACGCAGCTGTAATCGACCGGCTCCGATGGACGCATCGCGACGCTGATGAAAATAACATCCACGTGTATTGTTGCGATATCAGTAAGCCAATGATATGAAATTTCAAGGGACAATGCGTTTCTCATAATATTTAAGATGCTAAAATGTATTTTTATTGTTGCAAAACAAAGTTCAAATAAGTCATCTTGTGTTTGATTCAGATTGGATTGTTTATCTGTTTAAGTAGGTTTAAAAGTACATTTAAAAGTTGCTGCATAGCCTTGATATAGTTTTTTTTAAACTCAGGCCTAAAATAACTTCTGGTGCTTGTATAATGTGTGATTTCTTTGTGACAAAGGAAGCCGCATGGTCTGTCCTCCATTTTGGACTAACCACATGGCCTGTCCACCATTTTGTGTAAACCTCATGGATGTGGAAGGGGGAGGAGCAGTGGCCTTTTTAGGAAGGTCATTTTCTAAATAGCTGATTTTCAGTCACATCAAACACCATTTATGAGTTACCAATGTATTTATTTAACCCATGCCATAGTCAATTACAAATAGTTTCAATTGGGCCTAGTGAGAGTAAATGGTAAGATAAATGCTTGGCTTGGGGTAAAAAAATTGCACACAAATAGAAAAAGGAAAGAAAGGGTTTTGTTTTTTTTTCTCTCTTTTTCCTTACAAGACTTGTAGAATCTGCTTGCTATAGGCTAGCCATTGAAATGCAAATTAACCTGTGTAACTGCTTTTTCTTAGCAGTGGAAAAGCAAATAGCTTTGATATGCAAATAAGAGGTAAGGTGTCTCATAGGAGACCAGTGAATGGTACATATATAATATTATTATAATTATGTGTATATTTATATCAGTGTATGTTCTGCAAGATAGCTATCCAATCTGAATCATATCATTTAAATTATTGATTATTGCTAGAGTCATTATAGATCTGTGTGAAATAGGATACATTTGTTGCTATATAGGTAAATTTGAAATAACAGTATTTTAAGGAAGTAAGTGTAAAGACACAAACGCAGGTCTGCATAAAAGTTTATACAGAACAAGTTGTGTCTAGTGGGCAATAGTAATTAGTATTGTTCACATTTATAGAGCTGTGTGATTTGTTTTATTGCGGACGCAGGGTTTTGTACACGTGTCTCGGACAAAGTACAGGACTGCGCACGCAGCGTAAGAGACATGCACGGTCGCGTGTTTACGCAAAGTGCGTAAGAGTGCGGGCGCTAAGTACAAATTATACAATAGTGTCGTTTAGTTCAAAGGTGGGATAGTAGAAATGTAATACAATAGCACAAAACTACCCGGTTTCTAAAGCAGATTAGTATAAAACTTTTGTTTAAACTAGAGATGAGCGCCTGAAATTTTTCGGGTTTTGTGTTTTGGTTTTGGGTTCGGTTCCGCGGCCGTGTTTTGGGTTCGAACGCGTTTTGGCAAAACCTCACCGAATTTTTTTTGTCGGATTCGGGTGTGTTTTGGATTCGGGTGTTTTTTTCAAAAAACACTAAAAAACAGCTTAAATCATAGAATTTGGGGGTCATTTTGATCCCATATTATTATTAACCTCAAAAACCATAATTTCCACTCATTTTCAGTCTATTCTGAATACCTCACACCTCACAATATTATTTTTAGTCCTAAAATTTGCACCAAGGTCGCTGGATGACTAAGCTAAGCGACACTAGTGGCCGACACAAACACCTGGCCCATCTAGGAGTGGCACTGCAGTGTCACGCAGGATGTCCCTTCCAAAAAACCCTCCCCAATCAGCACATGACGCAAAGAAAAAAAGAGGCGCAATGAGGTAGCTGACTGTGTGAGTAAGATTAGCGACCCTAGTGGCCGACACAAACACCGGGCCCATTTAGGAGTGGCACTGCAGTGTCACGCAGGATGTCCCTTCCAAAAAACCCTCCCCAATCAGCACATGACGCAAAGAAAAAAAGAGGCGCAATGAGGTAGCTGACTGTGTGAGTAAGATTAGCGACCCTAGTGGCCGACACAAACACCGGGCCCATTTAGGAGTGTCACTGCAGTGTCACGCAGGATGTCCCTTCCAAAAAACCCTCCCCAATCAGCACATGACGCAAAGAAAAAAAGAGGCGCAATGAGGTAGCTGACTGTGTGAGTAAGATTAGCGACCCTAGTGGCCGACACAAACACCGGGCCCATTTAGGAGTGGCACTGCAGTGTCACGCAGGATGTCCCTTCCAAAAAACCCTCCCCAATCAGCACATGACGCAAAGAAAAAAAGAGGCGCAATGAGGTAGCTGACTGTGTGAGTAAGATTAGCGACCCTAGTGGCCGACACAAACACCGGGCCCATTTAGGAGTGGCACTGCAGTGTCACGCAGGATGTCCCTTCCAAAAAACCCTCCCCAATCAGCACATGACGCAAAGAAAAAAAGAGGCGCAATGAGGTAGCTGACTGTGTGAGTAAGATTAGCGACCCTAGTGGCCGACACAAACACCGGGCCCATTTAGGAGTGGCACTGCAGTGTCACGCAGGATGTCCCTTCCAAAAAACCCTCCCCAATCAGCACATGACGCAAAGAAAAAAAGAGGCGCAATGAGGTAGCTGACTGTGTGAGTAAGATTAGCGACCCTAGTGGCCGACACAAACACCGGGCCCATTTAGGAGTGGCACTGCAGTGTCACGCAGGATGTCCCTTCCAAAAAACCCTCCCCAAACAGCACATGACGCAAAGAAAAATAAAAGAAAAAAGAGGTGCAAGATGGAATTGTCCTTGGGCCCTCCCACCCACCCTTATGTTGTATAAACAAAACAGGACATGCACACTTTAACCAACCCATCATTTCAGTGACAGGGTCTGCCACACGACTGTGACTGATATGACGGGTTGGTTTGGACCCCCCCAAAAAAAGAAGCAATTAATCTCTCCTTGCACAAACTGGCTCTACAGAGGCAAGATGTCCACCTCATCATCACCCTCCGATATATCACCGTGTACATCCCCCTCCTCACAGATTATCAATTCGTCCCCACTGGAATCCACCATCTCAGCTCCCTGTGTACTTTGTGGAGGCAATTGCTGCTGGTCAATGTCTCCGCGGAGGAATTGATTATAATTCATTTTAATGAACATCATCTTCTCCACATTTTCTGGATGTAACCTCGTACGCCGATTGCTGACAAGGTGAGCGGCGGCACTAAACACTCTTTCGGAGTACACACTTGTGGGAGGGCAACTTAGGTAGAATAAAGCCAGTTTGTGCAATGGCCTCCAAATTGCCTCTTTTTCCTGCCAGTATAAGTATGGACTGTGTGACGTGCCTACTTGGATGCGGTCACTCATATAATCCTCCACCATTCTTTCAATGGTGAGAGAATCATATGCAGTGACAGTAGACGACATGTCCGTAATCGTTGTCAGGTCCTTCAGTCCGGACCAGATGTCAGCATCAGCAGTCGCTCCAGACTGCCCTGCATCACCGCCAGCGGGTGGGCTCGGAATTCTGAGCCTTTTCCTCGCACCCCCAGTTGCGGGAGAATGTGAAGGAGGAGATGTTGACAGGTCGCGTTCCGCTTGACTTGACAATTTTCTCACCAGCAGGTCTTTCAACCCCAGCAGACTTGTGTCTGCCGGAAAGAGAGATCCAAGGTAGGCTTTAAATCTAGGATCGAGCACGGTGGCCAAAATGTAGTGCTCTGATTTCAACAGATTGACCACCCGTGAATCCTTGTTAAGCGAATTAAGGGCTCCATCCACAAGTCCCACATGCCTAGCGGAATCGCTCCATGTTAGCTCCTCCTTCAATGTCTCCAGCTTCTTCTGCAAAAGCCTGATGAGGGGAATGACCTGACTCAGGCTGGCAGTGTCTGAACTGACTTCACGTGTGGCAAGTTCAAAGGGCATCAGAACCTTGCACAACGTTGAAATCATTCTCCACTGCGCTTGAGACAGGTGCATTCCACCTCCTATATCGTGCTCAATTGTATAGGCTTGAATGGCCTTTTGCTGCTCCTCCAACCTCTGAAGCATATAGAGGGTTGAATTCCACCTCGTTACCACTTCTTGCTTCAGATGATGGCAGGGCAGGTTCAGTAGTTTTTGGTGGTGCTCCAGTCTTCTGTACGTGGTGCCTGTACGCCGAAAGTGTCCCGCAATTTTTCTGGCCACCGACAGCATCTCTTGCACGCCCCTGTCGTTTTTTAAATAATTCTGCACCACCAAATTCAAGGTATGTGCAAAACATGGGACGTGCTGGAATTTGCCCATATTTAATGCACACCCAATATTGCTGGCGTTGTCCGATGCCACAAATCCACAGGAGAGTCCAATTGGGGTAAGCCATTCCGCGATGATCTTCCTCAGTTGCCGTAAGAGGTTTTCAGCTGTGTGCGTATTCTGGAAACCGGTGATACAAAGCGTAGCCTGCCTAGGAAAGAGTTGGCGTTTGCGAGATGCTGCTACTGGTGCCGCCGCTGCTGTTCTTGCGGCGGGAGTCCATACATCTACCCAGTGGGCTGTCACAGTCATATAGTCCTGACCCGGCCCTGCTCCACTTGTCCACATGTCCGTGGTTAAGTGGACATTGGGTACAGCTGCATTTTTTAGGACACTGGTGACTCTTTTTCTGAGGTCTGTGTAAATTTTCGGTATCGCCTGCCTAGAGAAATGGAACCTAGATGGTATTTGGTACCGGGGACACAGTACCTCCAACAAGTCTCTAGTTGGCTCTGCAGTAATGATGGATACCGGAACCACGGTTCTCACCACCCAGGATGCCAAGGCCTCAGTTATCCGCTTTGCAGTAGGATGACTGCTGTGATATTTCATCTTCCTCGCAAAGGACTGTTGGACAGTCAATTGCTTGGTGGAAGTAGTAAAAGTGGTCTTACGACTTCCCCTCTGGGATGACCATCGACTCCCAGCAGCAACAACAGCAGCGCCAGCAGCAGTAGGCGTTACACGCAAGGATGCATCGGAGGAATCCCAGGCAGGAGAGGACTCGTCAGAATTGCCAGTGACATTGCCTGCAGGACTATTGGCATTCCTGGGGAAGGAGGAAATTGACACTGAGGGAGTTGGTGGGGTGGTTTGCGTGAGCTTGGTTACAAGAGGAAGGGATTTACTGGTCAGTGGACTGCTTCCGCTGTCACCCAAAGTTTTTGAACTTGTCACTGACTTATTATGAATGCGCTGCAGGTGACGTATAAGGGAGGATGTTCCGAGGTGGTTAACGTCCTTACCCCTACTTATTACAGCTTGACAAAGGGAACACACGGCTTGACACCTGTTGTCCGCATTTCTGTTGAAATAGTTCCACGCCGAAGAGCTGATTTTTTTGGTATTTTCACCAGGCATGTCAACGGCCATATTCCTCCCACGGACAACAGGTGTCTCCCCGGGTGCCTGACTTAAACAAACCACCTCACCATCAGAATCCTCCTGGTCAATTTCCTCCCCAGCGCCAGCAACACCCATATCCTCCTCATCCTGGTGTACTTCAACACTGACATCTTCAATCTGACTATCAGGAACTGGACTGCGGGTGCTCCTTCCAGCACTTGCAGGGGGCGTGCAAATGGTGGAAGGCGCATGCTCTTCACGTCCAGTGTTGGGAAGGTCAGGCATCGCAACCGACACAATTGGACTCTCCTTGTGGATTTGGGATTTCGAAGAACGCACAGTTCTTTGCGGTGCTACTGCTTTTGCCAGCTTGAGTCTTTTCATTTTTCTAGCGAGAGGCTGAGTGCCTCCATCCTCATGTGAAGCTGAACCACTAGCCATGAACATAGGCCAGGGCCTCAGCCGTTCCTTGCCACTCCGTGTGGTAAATGGCATATTGGCAAGTTTACGCTTCTCCTCCGACAATTTTATTTTAGGTTTTGGAGTCCTTTTTTTACTGATATTTGGTGTTTTGGATTTGACATGCTCTGTACTATGACATTGGGCATCGGCCTTGGCAGACGACGTTGCTGGCATTTCATCGTCTCGGCCATGACTAGTGGCAGCAGCTTCAGCACGAGGTGGAAGTGGATCTTGATCTTTCCCTAATTTTGGAACCTCAACATTTTTGTTCTCCATATTTTAATAGGCACAACTAAAAGGCACCTCAGGTAAACAATGGAGATGGATGGATACTAGTATACAATTATGGACGGACTGCCGAGTGCCGACACAGAGGTAGCTACAGCCGTGAACTACCGTACTGTGTCTGCTGCTAATATAGACTGGTTGATAAAGAGATGTCGTAGTATGTATGTATGAAGAAGAAAGAAAAAAAAACCACGGTTAGGTGGTATACAATTATGGACGGACTGCCGAGTGCCGACACAGAGGTAGCCACAGCCGTGAACTACCATACTGTACTGTGTCTGCTGCTAATATAGACTGGTTGATAAAGAGATGTCGTAGTATGTATGTATGAAGAAGAAAGAAAAAAAAACCACGGGTCGGTGGTATACAATTATGGACGGACTGCCGAGTGCCGACACAGAGGTAGCCACAGCCGTGAACTACCGTACTGTACTGTGTCTGCTGCTAATATAGACTGGTTGATAAAGAGATGTCGTAGTATGTATGTATAAAGAAGAAAGAAAAAAAAACCACGGTTAGGTGGTATACAATTATGGACGGACTGCCGAGTGCCGACACAGAGGTAGCCACAGCCGTGAACTACCGTACTGTACTGTGTCTGCTGCTAATATAGACTGGTTGATAAAGAGATGTCGTAGTATGTATGTATGAAGAAGAAAGAAAAAAAAACCACGGTTAGGTGGTATACAATTATGGACGGACTGCCGAGTGCCGACACAGAGGTAGCCACAGCCATGAACTACCGTACTGTACTGTGTCTGCTGCTAATATAGACTGGTTGATAAAGAGATGTAGTAGTATGTATGTATAAAGAAGAAAGAAAAAAAAACCACGGGTAGGTGGTATACAATTATGGATGGACTGCCGAGTGCCGACACAGAGGTAGCTACAGCCGTGAACTACCGTACTGTGTCTGCTGCGACTGGATGATAAATAATGATATAAAAAATATATATATATCACTACTGCAGCCGGACAGGTATATATATTATATAATGACGGACCTGCTGGACACTGTCTGTCAGCAGAATGAGTTTTTTATAGAATAAAAAAAAAAACACCACACAAGTGAAGTCACACGACGAGTGTTTAACTTTTTCAGGCAATCACAATATAGTATACTACTAACTATACTGGTGGTCAGTGTGGTCAGGTCACTGGTCAGTCACACTGGCAGTGGCACTCCTGCAGCAAAAGTGTGCACTGTTTAATTTTAATATAATATGTACTCCTGGCTCCTGCTATAACCTATAACTGGCACTGCAGTGCTCCCCAGTCTCCCCCACAATTATAAGCTGTGTGAGCTGAGCACAGTCAGATATATAATATATATACATAGATGATGCAGCACACTGGGCTGAGCAGTGCACACAGATATGGTATGTGACTGTCTTGTACTCCTGGCTCCTGCTATAACCTATAACTGGCACTGCAGTGCTCCCCAGTCTCCCCCACAATTATAAGCTGTGTGAGCTGAGCACAGTCAGATATATAATATATACATAGATGATGCAGGCATGCAGCACACTGGGCTGAGCAGTGCACACAGATATGGTATGTGACTGAGTCACTGTGTGTACCGTTTTTTTCAGGCAGAGAACGGATATATTAAATAAAACAACTGCACTGCTGGTGGTCACTGTGGTCAGTCACTAAACTCTGCACTCTCTTCTCTACAGTATCAGCCTCAGGTCAATCTCTCTCTCTCTCTCCTAATCTAAATGGAGAGGACGCCAGCCACGTCCTCTCCCTATCAATCTCAATGCACGTGTGAAAATGGCGGCGACGCGCGGCTCCTTATATAGAATCCGAGTCTTGCGAGAATCCGACAGCGTCATGATGACGTTCGGGCGCGCTCGGGTTAACCGAGCAAGGCGGGAAGATCCGAGTCGCTCGGACCCGTGAAAAAAAACATGAAGTTCGTGCGGGTTCGGATTCAGAGAAACCGAACCCGCTCATCTCTAGTTTAAACTGTATTGCCTCTGGGGTAAAGCTGCCTATCGGAATGAATTTGAAATTTTCTGTACAGAAAAAAACCCAAAGTGTATTTGAGTGAGAGAACGTAGGAGTGGGTGGATATTGAACCCAGGGAATTCGGGATCCCGTAGTATGGTACATCAAGTAAGTGGAGGCTTGGTGGCGTGAGGCGGCTGACTCACGTTAGTATAAGGTTTAATACGCAAATCGTGAGGAGATTTGCAGAGGAGCGTAATAGGGAATTGTGCATTGTGTAGTATTGAAGTAAAAAGGTTTTTTGTTACGCTCCGAGCTGAGGGTCACAGTTTGTACATTGACCCGTGGTTGTACGGCAGATAGGTAACAAGTACCTATACGCTGTGCGATTGTACCGCGCGTTTGTGGGGGCGATACATAGCGCAACTTGATACCCCTTTTACGAGCTTTTGCGTAAAATCGCGGTATCATTAGCGCTGTATAGAGCATACGCAAGCGTGATTTGTGTATTAAAAAAGTGTATAGGGAGTTTTCGCTGGTCTCTCTCAGGAAAATCTCCAGCGGCAGATATTTACTGGAAAAGGTAAGTCACTCCTAACACTTCCAGTAAATAGAAACCAATAGCGCCTCACTGGGTACGCGGTGTTCACTATTGGAGTGAGTCGTGGTACTCAGCGGAGAAGGAGCGAGTGAAAGCGCTAGGTGTCTTTCACCGTCTATTTGCGGTGTGCATTGGGGATTGCGTTTATTGGCAAAAAGTCCGCGATGGGATCCAATTGCACAAGCAGTGGGCGTTTGGTAGCTAGGGTTCAGGCTGAAGAAGAGTTGGGACCGAGAAGGTCAGACTCGGGACCGAGAAGGTCAGAATTGCGACCGAGAGGGTCAGCAAGGTTTATTATGTGTGAAAAGTATGGTTCACACATGGAGGCTTTTTGCAATGAATGGTTATGTATGACTGACAAAGATAGGGTACCATTCCCTAAGGTGGGCAGCTATGAACCAGAGGTATTGCAGAACTTAAGGATAAGAATATGTCTGATAAAATCCAGAAAACAAAGGGTCAGACATACAAAGTGTTTAAACCTGTGGCAGCAAGAGGGGTTGGTGAGTTTGATCCTAAGGTATTGCAGGTGGTATGTCTAACCAAAGTCATATAAGACACGAATGGAAATATAAGAACTGTTTGAACTTGTAGCAACAATAAACAAGTAGGAAAAAAAAAAAAAAGAATGCAAGTACACCGCCATATGTAGATGTGGAAGCAGTTACGGCCAGCATACAAACTATAGAAAATAATAAAAATATGAAGAATATGACTGTAACCTATATATGTACCAATGAATGTTGAAGTTTTATTTAGGAGGAGAAGGTGACCTGATTGTTTTCAGCCATTTCTCATGTACCCAGAGGAGTATCCAACCGCTAAAAGAAAAGCAGTAGCCGGGGGAAGTGGCTGAGACCAGTGGAACAGGTAAGTATGGTATTATTCGTGTACATATATAGTAAAACCCAAAAAATAAAACAAAAAAATCAAGAAAGTAACGTCAGAAATGGAGAAAAAACCTGTCCGCACATTAGTATTTGCCAGTAGGAAAGTGGACAGAGACAAGGTAACCCCAGGGTATTTCTTTCAGTTACCATATAAGAAGTATTCATTCCTAGTAATGTCCCTAGTAAAGATGAGCTCGGAAATGTTTGTTGGACCATGTACAGACCCTTAATACGGGATGAGAAGGATTGAAGGAATACTTCGCATGACCTAGAAGCTTGTTAAACTTTTTTTTGTTTTTGTCTTTTGCAGTAATAGAAAACTCTCCATCTGGATAAGATCACTGGTAAACACTAATTCGGCAAATGGGAGGTGGCTGTCTCTGTGCAAATGGACGGGCTCAATAAGGCATTGAGTGTCAGGGTGCAGACTTCTTTGCAAAATTGGAAAGGGGTCACAGTAGCTAATCTAAGATAGTGTGCTATTGAACATCACAAGAATAGTGCTAGGCGCAGAGAACAACAGGTGGAGTGGTTGAGGACGGTGAGTATACTGGCACATACAAGGAAAGACCCATCAGTCCAAACCCCAGATCCCAAATGGTCAATAATATGTTACACTTGTAGGAAGGAAGGGCATTTTGCCAGAGATTGCAGGAGTAGTAGGACACATAGTCAATATAGATCCCCTAGACAGAAAACACAAGCCACATTATTGAAACACATAGACGGGACCAAGGGACATATAGTAAGGAATCATAAGCCATATAGAAAACACAGATTCGGCTAATGGGAAGAACAAAATAAATGCAACATTACCCTTTGACAAAACTTGCTGGGGTTAAGATGGGGCCTCTAAACGTTTGCTTCTTTTTCCTAGCAGAAATGGCCCCTGATTAACTTAATTTTGTTAGATATGATATACACATACTGTGCTCCCGCTCAGGAAGTACAAAGTATGTTAGACACCCACGAAGACTAATGTCGCATTCTACTGTTCTAGATGCATGTCCATCACAGGTAGAGGAAATGATCTCACAGATACCGGGTTCCCTATGAACTTAGGATGGACAGGACACTGGATTGATGGCTGGGATAGTCCCAATAGCGATACGACAAACACAGAATTTTTTTTAAGGGGAGTAGACCAAGTAGAGAATCACGTAGTGCCCAATCCAGTTGTCAAATTTTTATAATATCTTCTTAACCTCTACAAACTCATCTGTCACCAACCTCTATTCTGTTTCTCTACAGTTTCCTCTTCATCTTTTGCGTTCACACAGGGTGGTACAATACATGGACCCAAGTACAGTTCAAACTCCACATGCCTAGGTCCTTCAGAGTTCTGCCCGAACCCAGTATATCTCAACAGCACGATAACACCAGTATTACTGTAGTGTGCCTTGTCATGCACAAAGGGTGGAGAATGGGAATACTGGTGAAGGGAAATTTTGTATAGACACTGATATGCCTGTTGGTGAATGGCAAACCTGACATTTTCTTTTTAATTTTCTTCTTCTTTCTCTCCTCTAGAGATGTTTCTTTTTTTTTTTTTTGAGTTATGCTCATGGTACTCTACATTGCAAACACACGATAGTTAAATTAAGATACAAAAATTTGTGTTCCCTACAGGAAAAGGCAGTCTGGAGGACAAAGGGGTATGGCCAGGAGTCCTCAGGACTGTGGACAGGTGGACACGGTAAGCCAGTAGCCCCAGAGCATACCTTCCAAGTTTAGCTGAGGTGGCACACGGTCTGGCTCATCTAGGCAAAGAGGGTATGTGCAGGCTGATGAGAGCCTACTGGTGTGCGCCAGGATTCTATTCTCATGCAGGTAATAGAGCAATGACCTGTCTTGCTTGCTTGAGGAAGAATATTGGTAAAGCAATACCAACAGAGCCATCCCATATCCCTCCTGCAGACTGATCTTTTCAGGAAATACAAATCGACTTCTTATAGTTAACACCCTTTAGGAATTATTGTTATGTATTGGTGTGCACTGATGTTTTCTCAAACTAGGCATTTCCTGCCGCCACGGATGCTGCTGTGTTTACTGCAAAGAAAAATTGCGCCGAAATTTGTGTGTAGATAATGGTACCCCTAGAAGTAGGAGTAAAGCTTGAAATTGTACTATTGTGATCATAGATACTGACACTAGTATTATGTAGCTTCGGAACCACTCCCAGATCTTCACTTAACGAATCACCCTCTTCGAAATTTGTTTTGTTTTGGTATTTGTGTCTTTTTTGGGTTGTTTTTGATTGATCCGCACAATGATCAGAAATACACCAATGAGGTGACAGTACAGTACCTTATTGAGATGAGCCAGCATTTGAGAACTTGACAAAGGGACTTGAAACTGTAGATTGCTGGTATGCCAAATACTAACTGTCTTGATTGTGAACTAAGAGACTGTGTGATTGTTCTTACGCTCAGGTTGCCTAATAGACAGGTGGGAAGGGCCATACCAAGTTTTGTTGACAGCACTATCCCAGTGAAAGTAGCCGAGAGAGAGACTTGGGTCCACAATTCCCATTGCAGGAAAGTCGGTAGTCCGGGAGGAACTGGAGTGAGATCGCAAAAGTATCACCAGAGACTCTGTTCCGTGAAGACTGATAGGCGGCACTGTTGAACATTGTGAACTAAGAGACTGTGTGATTGTTCTTACGCTCAGGCCCGCCCAGTGAACGCCTCTGCATGTCAATCAGGCAGAGGCGATCGCTGGGCTGAGATGCTCATAGCAGTTCAGATCTGATTGCCCGCTGTACAAAAACGCACAGCAGCAATCAGGTCTGCATTAGGCTCAATGTGTAAAAGGTGGCTCTACCTGGAGTAATGTATATACGTAGCACTACTGTAATGTAATTTGAATAATGGAGATTACTGTGCGGCGTAATATGAATTGGTATTATTTTGTGACCACAACCCTTCCCCATGAAGCCATGCCCCTATATTTTTGCCGCAAGCCTTCGTGCACACTGACCCTATTTTATTTATGGAGGGGGGTCACTAATTCTCTTTCTGGCACATGGCACCAAAATCTCTAGTTACGGCTCTGTAGAACTCATCCCAGAAACTGCTATGCAATAAAGACCCTGGCGCCTGTGGACGCCAAAGAGATTGGGTACACTGAGATTCAGTGCCACTGCTGGGATGAGATACACTGAGACATAGAGGCACAGCAGAGATGGCGAACACTCAGATACAGGGACACTCAAGAAAGGGGTACACTCCGATATGGAGACATTGCGGGGATAAGTTACACTGAGATACATGGACACTGCAGGGATGGGATACGTTGAGACATAGGGACACTGCACGGTTGGGGTACACTGAGATACAGGCACACTGCAGGGATGGGTGAGATACAAGGACAGTGCAGGAATTGTTTCACTGACATAAAGATACACTACAGACATGAGATACACTGAGATAGTGAGACACTGATAATCCTGTTACACTGAGGCACAGGGACATTGCAGGGATGGGGTACACTGAAATACAGGGAAGCTGCAGGGATGGAGGACACTGGGATACAGGTACATTGCAGTGATGGGGTTCACTGAGATACAAAGACACTACAGGTATGGGTGACACTGAGGTACAGGTACACTGCAGGGATCAGAGGCGGAATTACCGCCAGTGCAACCAATGCGTTGCACTGGGGCCCGCCACTGTCCAGGGGCCCAAAGCATGTAATGAGTCAAACTGACATTCCACTGTGTGCTGCGGACAACTGCTGCCCGCAGCACACAGCTGCCCGGAGAGGAGCGGAGCGGACACGGGGGGAAGGAGGAGGAGGGAGGTGGAGAAGGGAGCCGCAGAAGCGCTGTTTTATTGGTTGAGGCGCTGCTTGCTGCTGCTGTCCCTCTGCTTCACTATAGGCTGTCTTCCGTCGTTGCGAAGCGCATCCCAGCACTCACAGCAGCGGAGAACAGCCTATGGTGAAGGACTGGGACAGCAGCAGCAGCGCCTCCACCAATAACAGAGTGCTGCTGCGGGTCCCTCCTACACCTCCCTCCTCCTCCTTCTCTCCTGCCCGGGATCTCTGCCAGAAGCTGCACCGAGGAGCCTGAGCCAGCGGAGAGGGTAAGTATAATTCTTTCTTTCTTCATGTGTAAAAAGGGGGAATCTGCCTGCGTAATGTGTAAAAAGGGGACGCTGTCTGCCGTAATGTGTAACAAGGGCACGCTGTCTGCCGTAATGTGTAAAAAGGGCACGCTGTCTGCCGTAATGTGTAACAAGGGCTTGCTGTCTGCCGTTATGTGTAACAAGGGCACGCTGTCTGCCGTTATGTGTAACAAGGGCACGCTGTCTGCCGTTATGTGTAAAAAGGGGGATGCTGTCTGCCTTAATGTGTAAAAAGGGGACGCTGTCTGCCGTAATGTGTAAAGAGGGGAATCTGTCCGCCGTAAGGTGTAAAAGGGTCTCTACCTGGTGTAGTGGTGCTACTGTGCGGCGTAATTTGAACAATGGAGACTACTGTGCACCGTTTTATGAATTGGTATTATTTTGTGGCCACACCCCTTGCCCACGAAGCCACGCCCCTATGTATTTTTGCACGCGCCTACGGCGCGCACTGCCCCTGTTTTGCATCCAGGGGTGGGGCTCCGATGCTGCATCTTGCACACAGTGCTAATATATCTAGCTACGGCACTGTTGCTAGGTATCCATTTCTCTGGCCCTGAGCAGGTCCCCTCACCAGATCCTCTCCAGGGTTGAGGGGGTGGACTTGGATGGGATGAGGGGGGGGGGGGGGGGCAAAGCATTTTGTCGCACCTGGGCCCACCGCTCGCTAGTTCCGCCACTGGCAGGGATGCTGTACACTGAAATACAGATACAATGCAGGGATAGGGTACACTGAGATACAAATACACTGCAGGGGGGGGGCTCACTGAGGTACAAAGACACTGCAGGGATGGAGTACACAGGGACACAGCAGGGATGGGTGAGATACAAGGACAGTGCAGGGATTGTTTCGCTGACATGAAACACTGCAGACATGAGGTACACTGAGACACTGAAGGGATACGTTACACTAAGATATCTTGGCACAGCAGGGATGGGGTCTAGAACTGGAAGTCTATGGTCAAATAAGAAGTATTTCAGTATTAAAAAAACAGCTTCACCATCAAAACCAAATGCAGAAGTTATAGAGGAGAGTTTCCAAATGCATGATTTTAGAGTGAGTGTGGTCACCCCTTGCAGGCGGCATAAATAGCACATAACAAGCAACAGTTTGCCTCATACAAAGCACAGAGCAATGTAATGCATCAGGGTGGTCATTCCGAGTTGTTTGCTCTGTAATTTTCTTCGCATCGCAGCGATTTTCCGCTAACTGCGCATGCGCAATGTTCGCACTGCGACTGCGCCAAGTAAATTTGCTATGCAGTTAGGTATTTTACTCACGGCATTACGAGGTTTTTTCTTCTGGTGATCGTAATGTGATTGACAGGAAGTGAGTGTTTCTGGGCGGAAACAGGCCGTTTTATGGGAGTGTGTGAAAAAACGCTACAGTTTCTGGGAAAAAACGCGGGAGTGGCTGGAGAAACGGAGGAGTGTCTGGGCGAACGCTGGGTGTGTTTGTGACGTCAAACCAGGAACGACAAGCACTGAACTGATCGCACTGGCAGAGTAAGTCTCGAGCTACTCAGAAACTGCACAGAGAAGTCTTTTCGCAATATTGCGAATCTTTCGTTCGCAATTTTGATATGCTAAGATTCACTCCCAGTAGGCGGCGGCTTTGCGTGTGCAAAGCTGCTAAAAGCAGCTTGCGAGCGAACATCTCGGAATGAGGGCCCAGGTGTATACAGGACAAGCAATCACGTAAGCTGTTAGATGCATCAATAGGACCAGATCACCTGAGCTGAATGCTTGTTCTTTTGTAAGGATGTGAGCACGTTTTCACATTCCAAGTTCCCGGCTATGCAGAGCATTGGAGCAAGTCTGGAGGAGCAGCAGAAGAACCTAGCACTGGCCATGGACATGAGTGCATTGGTCTCCTTACACACTAGATAGTCTATGTAATACAGTGTTTTCAATTAAAACTATAGATGGACTGTAGGGAAGAGAGTCTAAAAATGATCTCTGTGCTAAATATATTTATCTCATATAAATATTATAAATCAGGAAAGGGTTTCAAGATTTTAATGTGACAACAACCATAATGAATGGATACGGGAGGGACAGACTCATCGATGATCAAAATTTCTGTATGATGAGGTGAATTAAAGCGTTTTCCTATTTGCTAAAAATTGATGAGTGCCCTTTTTATTACATAGACACCTTGTCATCAGCCCCCTCCACATGCCACTTATATGGCATAAGACTCCATTAGATGCTCTATATGCCATCACGCTCCTCCACATACAGTTCCACTTCTATGTCATCACACCCATCCTCATGCATTTTATATGTTATCAGGACCCTCCAGATGCCTCTTACACCATTATATACCTACTTGCAATGGGAGAAGACAGAAGGCTCTTATGTGGGCGCACACTTGAGAAAAAAAGTTGATAATGTATGAAATTTTAGAGAATGCTTAAGACATAACGTTTATTGACATTATTAAAACAAAGTTACCCTTCCCAAGGATCTATGAAGCAAATAAAGATTTGAGAAAAAATAATAAAAATTGTTCTGGTCTCTTTATTTCAAAGAGTATTTGGAAAGGTTGTAGACATTGGATTGTCATACCCCCATTTCCCCTGACCAGTATAGGGTATCTGTATTAATGGAACCGGGGGTTGGTCAAAACACAGTTTTTATAAGGAAAGCCCAAATAATTAAGCTCTGGACAGTTAGAATGGTAATCAGCGGTCACCACTCTAAGAATAGTACACCTGAATTACATATAAATACCATATTTACAGGCAGAATTGTGGGCAACATACTCGAGTCAAAACACTGCTGGTATTGTAAATACTATGATAGAGAAATACGGAATAGAGTTAGTGGTGATACTGCTGTTGGTGTTTAATGTCACATAAAGGAGGAAGTTAATTCCTGCTCTACAACACCAGGTATTCGCAGGTAGTCACCTTTCCTGATACTAACCCGGCCCAACGCTGTTTAGCTTCCAAGATCGGACGAGATTGGGCGCTGACAGCGTGGTATGGTAGTAGAGATTTGTGTACACAAATGAGAGTGCACCTATATAGGAAATACGAAATTAGAAGATTTTGAGAGGAGATGGAGAATAAGAAAAAAGTTGGTGAAAATGTGTGGATCTGCTTTCCACGTTAGACCCGGTTCAAAAGTTCCCACTGTTATGGTACAATGTTCCGGGAATCATGAATGAGAGTCCACGAATTTAGTGAATAAGGAATGCGATAACCAGTTAAATAACAATTTGGATATAATAGGCTAAATAGCTTTGGCAGGATAATAAAAGGATCTAGCTGCTACACGAAATATAATTACTGAGGACTGAATCTTCCAATAGTAATGGGAAAAATGCCTGGTGTCTCAC
The DNA here is from genome assembly GCF_028390025.1 of Pseudophryne corroboree. Taxonomy (NCBI): domain Eukaryota; kingdom Metazoa; phylum Chordata; class Amphibia; order Anura; family Myobatrachidae; genus Pseudophryne; species Pseudophryne corroboree. The sequence goes on from NC_086451.1 coordinate 333,317,130, forward strand.
CAGATACTGGTGTGATTGAAAATCATATTATATCATACATATGAAACTCTACAGGTTCTCACAATATTAGGTAGAATACAATTAAAGGCACCATATGTCAATTGTAAGATATAGGTGATATGGGGCTGTGTAAGTGAATTACACACAGCAGGGTATATGACCATACGAAGAAAAAATTCTCAATACAAGACAGAAAAGAAGTGCAGCAAAAGTATCAGTGTTTACCAGAAGAAGTATTAATAAATCTATAATAGTATGAATGCCTGTTAATCTATCGGTATATGTATATGTAAAAGAAAATAATAATTATAACGATGTCCTGGCCTCAGTTAAGAAAGAAACTGAGAATTCGGCTCATAATATGGAGAAACCTCTTGACAACAAAATCACACTGAAAAATAACAAGTGCAATAAGGGAAAAATGATAAAGTCTCCCTAATTAGGAGGTTGCTATCTGTGGCATAGGTCCACAAGATAGAGAGGGCTTACGAATCTCCAATCAACCAGAAAGCCAGGAAAGCCGAGCAGGTGTTTAAGATAATGCCACTGTGGGACTGTGTGGACGGAGCCCCCCGCAGAAAACGCATTTCACCCTTAGGGCTTGTTCACTTCCGGGTTCCGAGTATGTTGCCTACAATTCTGCCTGTAAATATGGTATTTATATGTAATTCAGGTGTACTATTCTTAGAGTGGTGACCGCTGATTACCATTCTAACTATCCAGAGCTTAATTATTTGGGATTTCCTTATAAAAACTGTGTTTTGACCAACCCCCGGTTCCATTAATACAGATACCCTGTACTGGTCAGGGGAAATGGGGGTATGACAATCCGATGTCTACAACCTTTCCAAATACTCTTTGAAATAAAGAGACCAGAACAATTTTAATATTTTTTCTCAAATCTTTATTTGCTTCATAGATCCTTGGGAAGGGTAACTTTGTTTTAATAATGTCAATAAACGTTATGTCTTAAGCATTCTCTAAAATTTCATACATTATCAACTTTTTTCTCAAGAGTGCGCCCACACAAGAGCCTTCTGTCTTCTCCCATTGCAAGTCTGTGTACTTTCTGGCTCTGGGTGCACCACCAACCAGGACAGCATACCATAGAAAAAACGCTAATACACGTTTTTTTCTCCCTATTAATAAGGGTAACACACTGTCCAATTTTGGTCCTTTTTTCTTGAATTTATCAATTATTATATCTAATTAAGTCCTGTGCCAGATCGCCCGTTGTCTTTCTACCATTATATACCTAACAATTCCCACCTATGCCATCAGACTCCTCCAGATGCTCCTTAAGCTGTCAGATCACTCCACATGACCCTTGTATTCCATCAGACCCTTCACATGACCCTTGTATTCTATGAAACCCCATCACATGCTCCTTATATATGCCATCAGACACCTCCAGTTGCCCTCTATATGCCAGCAGTCACATCCTTCAAGATCCACCTTATGCCATCAGATTCATCTAGTTACCCATTATTCCATCATACCCCTCTAAATGGTACTTCTATGTCTTTATACTTTGACTCATGCAACTTAATCCATAAATTTCTATTAGGATTATCCCCTTTTACGTCTGGCGCTGGAGCACATGCAGACAGGTGGGATAGCTCACTTTCCTCCTGCAGCCCTCACTGGAGTTCACTAACTCTGACCCCACATTGTGCAAAGGAGGAGGTCATGCGATGTGCTTGCAGGATCTCCGCCCTTTCAGTGTTACCAACAGAATGACTCTATTTATACTGCCAGGCTGTTGAAGCTTTTATGCACGGGTCGAGGTGTAGCTACAAAGTGCAAATAGACAAAATTGACCCTTGATTAAGATGCCAGCTACAGTACTACCTATGTTGACTACCACTCTATTATATTTGGACTACTACATCTCACTGTTCACTGTGGATAATGCATCAACATTTCCATTGGTGTCTGCTCCCTGGACCTATAAATGTGACATTATTGCTAAGAAGAACCCAGGACACAGTAATAACTGGTAACATCCACCATTTATTATGAAAGGAACGTTTCCATCATTTGGAACAGTGCAGTTACATCTATAGTAGTGATGTGCACCGGACATTTTTCGGCTTTTGTGTTTTGGTTTTGAATTCGGTTCCGCGGGCGTGTTTTGGATTCGGACGCATTTTGGCAAAACCTCACCGAAATTTTTTTGTCGGATTCGGGTGTGTTTTGGATTCGGGTGTTTTTTACAAAAAACCCTAAAAAACAGCTTAAATCATAGAATTTGGGGGTCATTTTGATCCCATAGTATTATTAACCTCAATAACCATAATTTCCACTCATTTCCAGTCTATTCTGAACACCTCAAACCTCACAATATTATTTTTAGTCCTAAAATTTGCACCGAGGTCGCTGGATGGCTAAGCTAAGCGACACAAGTGTCCGACACAAACACCTGGCCCATCTAGGAGTGGCACTGCAGTGTCAGGCAGGATGGCACTTCAAAAAAATAGTCCCCAAACAGCACATGATGCAAAGAAAAAAAGAGGCGCACCAAGGTTGCTGTGTGACTAAGCTAAGCGACACAAGTGGCCGACACAAACACCTGGCCCATCTAAGAGTGGCACTGCAGTGTCAGGCAGGATGGCACTTCAAAAAAATTGTCCCCAAACAGCACATGATGCAAAGAAAAAAAGAGGCGCACCAAGGTCACTGTGTGACTAAGCTAAGCGACACAAGTGGCCGACACAAACACCTGGCCCAACTAGGAGTGGCACTGCAGTGTCAGGCAGGATGGCACTTCAAAACAATTGTCCCCAAACAGCACATGATGCAAAGAAAAATTAAAGAAAAAAGAGGTGCAAGATGGAATTGTCCTTGGGCCCTCCCACCCACCCTTATGTTGTATAAACAGGACATGCACACTTTAACGTACCCATCATTTCAGCGACAGGGTCTGCCACACGACTGTGACTGAAATGACTGGTTGGTTTGGGCCCCCACCAAAAAAAGAAGCAATCAATCTCTCCTTGCACAAACTGGCTCTACAGAGGCAAGATGTCCACCTCATCATCATCCTCCGATTCCTCACCCCTTTCACTGTGTACATCCCCCTCCTCACAGATTATTAATTCGTCCCCACTGGAATCCACCATCTCAGGTCCCTGTGTACTTTGTGGAGGCAATTGCTGCTGGTGAATGTCTCCACGGAGGAACTAATTATAATTAATTTTGATGAACATCATCTTCTCCACATTTTCTGGAAGTAACCTCGTACGCCGATTGCTGACAAGGTGAGCGGCGGCACTAAACACTCTTTCGGAGTACACACTGGAGGGAGGGCAACTTAGGTAGAATAAAGCCAGTTTGTGCAAGGGCCTCCAAATTGCCTCTTTTTCCTGCCAGTATACGTACGGACTGTCTGACGTGCCTACTTGGATGCGGTCACTCATATAATCCTCCACCATTCTTTCAATGGTGAGAGAATCATATGAAGTGACAGTAGACAACATGTCAGTAATCGTTGGCAGGTCCTTCAGTCCGGACCAGATGTCAGCATTTGCTCCAGACTGCCCTGCATCACCGCCAGCGGGTGGGCTCGGAATTCTTAGCCTTTTCCTCGCACCCCCAGTTGCGGGAGAATGTGAAGGAGGAGATGTTGAAGGGTCACGTTCCGCTTCACTTGACAATTTTCTCACCAGCAGGTCTTTGAATCTCTGCAGACTTGTGTCTGCCAGAAAGAGAGATACAACGTAGGTTTTAAATCTAGGATCGAGCACGGTGGCCAAAATGTAGTGCTCTGATTTCAACAGATTGACCACCCGTGAATCCTGGTTAAGCGAATTAAGGGCTCCATCCACAAGTCCCACATGCCTAGCGGAATCGCTCTGTTTTAGCTCCTCCTTCAATGTCTCCAGCTTCTTCTGCAAAAGCCTGATGAGGGGAATGACCTGACTCAGGCTGGCAGTGTCTGAACGGACTTCACGTGTGGCAAGTTGAAAGGGTTGCAGAACCTTGCACAACGTTGAAATCATTCTCCACTGCGCTTGAGTCAGGTGCATTCCCCCTCCTTTGCCTATATCGTGGCCAGATGTATAGGCTTGAATGGCCTTTTGCTGCTCCTCCATCCTCTGAAGCATATAGAGGGTTGAATTCCACCTCGTTACCACCTCTTGCTTCAGATGATGGCAGGGCAGGTTCAGGAATGTTTGGTGGTGCTCCAGTCTTCTGTACGTGGTGGTTGAATGCCGAAAGCGGCCCGCAATTCTTCAGGCCACCGACAGCATCTCTTGCACGCCCCTGTCGTTTTTTAAATAATTCTGCACCACCAAATTCAATGTATGTGCAAAACATGGGACGTGCTGGAATTTGCCCAGATGTAATGCACGCACAATATTGCTGGCGTTGTCAGATGTCACAAATCCCCAGGAGAGTCCAATTGGGGTAAGCCATTCTGCAATGATCTTCCTCAGTTTCCGTAAGAGGTTGTCAGCTGTGTGCCTCTTCTGGAAAGCGGTGATACAAAGCGTAGCCTGCCTAGGAACGAGTTGGCGTTTGCGAGATGCTGCTACTGGTGCCGCCGCTGCTGTTCTTGCTGTGGGAGGCAATACATCTACCCAGTGGGCTGTCACAGTCATATAGTCCTGAGTCTGCCCTGCTCCACTTGTCCACATGTCCGTGGTTAAGTGGACATTGGGTACAACTGCATTTTTTAGGACACTGGTGACTCTTTTTCTGAGGTCTGTGTACATTTTCGGTATCGCCTGCCTAGAGAAATGGAACCTAGATGGTATTTGGTACCGGGGACACAGTACCTCAATCAAGTCTCTAGTTGCCTCTGAATTAACGGTGGATACTGGAACCACGTTTCTCACCTCCCAGGCTGCCAATGCCTGTGTTATCTGCTTTGCAGCAGGATGACTGCTGTGATATTTCATCTTCCTCGCAAAGGACTGTTGGACAGTCAATTGCTTACTGGAAGTAGTACAAGTGGTCTTCCGACTTCCCCTCTGGGATGACGATCGACTCCCAGCAGCTACAACAGCAGCGCCAGCAGCAGTAGGCGTTACACTCAAGGATGCATCGGAGGAATCCCAGGCAGGAGAGGACTCGTCAGACTTGCCAGTGACATGGCCTGCAGGACTATTGGCTTTCCTGGGTAAGGAGGAAATTGACACTGAGGGAGTTGGTGGTGTGGTTTGCAGGAGCTTGGTTACAAGAGGAAGGGATTTAGTGGTCAGTGGACTGCTTCCGCTGTCACCCAAAGTTTTTGAACTTGTCACTGACTTATGATGAATGCACTGCAGGTGACGTATAAGGGAGGATGTTCCGAGGTGGTTAACGTCCTTACCCCTACTTATTACAGCTTGACAAAGGCAACACACGGCTTGACACCTGTTGTCCGCATTTGTGTTGAAATAATTCCACACCGAAGAGCTGATTTTTTTTGTATTTTGACCAGGCATGTCAATGGCCATATTCCTCCCACGGACAACAGGTGTCTCCCCGGGTGCCTGACTTAAACAAACCACCTCACCATCAGAATCCTCCTTGTCAATTTCCTCCCCAGCGCCAGCAACACCCATATCCTCATCCTGGTGTACTTCAACAGTGACATCTTCAATTTGACTATCAGGAACTGGACTGCGGGTGCTCCTTCCAGCACTTGCAGGGGGCGTGCAAATGGTGGAAGGCGCAAGCTCTTCCCGTCCAGTGTTGGGAAGGTCAGGCATCGCAACCGACACAATTGGACTCTCCTTGGGGATTTGTGATTTAGAAGAACGCACAGTTCTTTGCTGTGCTTTTGCCAGCTTAAGTCTTTTCATTTTTCTAGCGAGAGGATGAGTGCTTCCATCCTCATGTGAATCTGAACCACTAGCCATGAACATAGGCCAGGGCCTCAGCCGTTCCTTGCCACTCCGTGTCGCAAATGGCATATTGGCAAGTTTACGCTTCTCATCAGATGCTTTCAATTTTGATTTTTGGTAGAGATGAGCGCCTGAAATTTTTCGGGTTTTGTGTTTTGGTTTTGGGTTCGGTTCCGCGGCCGTGTTTTGGGTTCGACCGCGTTTTGGCAAAACCTCACCGAATTTTTTTTGTCGGATTCGGGTGTGTTTTGGATTCGGGTGTTTTTTAAAAAAAACACTAAAAAACAGCTTAAATCATAGAATTTAGGGGTCATTTTGATCCCATATTATTATTAACCTCAAAAACCATAATTTCCACTCATTTTCAGTCTATTCTGAATACCTCACACCTCACAATATTATTTTTAGTCCTAAAATTTGCACCAAGGTCGCTGGATGACTAAGCTAAGCGACACTAGTGGCCGACACAAACACCTGGCCCATCTAGGAGTGGCACTGCAGTGTCACGCAGGATGTCCCTTCCAAAAAACCCTCCCCAATCAGCACATGACGCAAAGAAAAAAAGAGGCGCAATGAGGTAGCTGACTGTGTGAGTAAGATAAGCGACCCTAGTGGCCGACACAAACACCGGGCCCATTTAGGAGTGGCACTGCAGTGTCACGCAGGATGTCCCTTCCAAAAAACCCTCCCCAATCAGCACATGACGCAAAGAAAAAAAGAGGCGCAATGAGGTAGCTGACTGTGTGAGTAAGATTAGCGACCCTAGTGGCCGACACAAACACCGGGCCTATTTAGGAGTGGCACTGCAGTGTCACGCAGGATGTCCCTTCCAAAAAACCCTCCCCAATCAGCACATGACGCAAAGAAAAAAAGAGGCGCAATGAGGTAGCTGACTGTGTGAGTAAGATAAGCGACCCTAGTGGCCGACACAAACACCGGGCCCATTTAGGAGTGGCACTGCAGTGTCACGCAGGATGTCCCTTCCAAAAAACCCTCCCCAATCAGCACATGACGCAAAGAAAAAAAGAGGCGCAATGAGGTAGCTGACTGTGTGAGTAAGATTAGCGACCCTAGTGGCCGACACAAACACCGGGCCCATTTAGGAGTGGCACTGCAGTGTCACGCAGGATGTCCCTTCCAAAAAACCCTCCCCAATCAGCACATGACGCAAAGAAAAAAAGAGGCGCAATGAGGTAGCTGACTGTGTGAGTAAGATTAGCGACCCTAGTGGCCGACACAAACACCGGGCCCATTTAGGAGTGGCACTGCAGTGTCACGCAGGATGTCCCTTCCAAAAAACCCTCCCCAATCAGCACATGACGCAAAGAAAAAAAGAGGCGCAATGAGGTAGCTGACTGTGTGAGTAAGATTAGCGACCCTAGTGGCCGACACAAACACCGGGCCCATTTAGGAGTGGCACTGCAGTGTCACGCAGGATGTCCCTTCCAAAAAACCCTCCCCAAACAGCACATGACGCAAAGAAAAATAAAAGAAAAAAGAGGTGCAAGATGGAATTGTCCTTGGGCCCTCCCACCCACCCTTATGTTGTATAAACAAAACAGGACATGCACACTTTAACCAACCCATCATTTCAGTGACAGGGTCTGCCACACGACTGTGACTGATATGACGGGTTGGTTTGGACCCCCCCCAAAAAAGAAGCAATTAATCTCTCCTTGCACAAACTGGCTCTACAGAGGCAAGATGTCCACCTCATCATCACCCTCCGATATATCACCGTGTACATCCCCCTCCTCACAGATTATCAATTCGTCCCCACTGGAATCCACCATCTCAGCTCCCTGTGTACTTTGTGGAGGCAATTGCTGCTGGTCAATGTCTCCGCGGAGGAATTGATTATAATTCATTTTATTGAACATCATCTTCTCCACATTTTCTGGATGTAACCTCGTACGCCGATTGCTGACAAGGTGAGCGGCGGCACTAAACACTCTTTCGGAGTACACACTTGTGGGAGGGCAACTTAGGTAGAATAAAGCCAGTTTGTGCAATGGCCTCCAAATTGCCTCTTTTTCCTGCCAGTATAAGTATGGACTGTGTGACGTGCCTACTTGGATGCGGTCACTCATATAATCCTCCGCCATTCTTTCAATGGTGAGAGAATCATATGCAGTGACAGTAGACGACATGTCCGTAATCGTTGTCAGGTCCTTCAGTCCGGACCAGATGTCAGCATCAGCAGTCGCTCCAGACTGCCCTGCATCACCGCCAGCGGGTGGGCTCGGAATTCTGAGCCTTTTCCTCGCACCCCCAGTTGCGGGAGAATGTGAAGGAGGAGATGTTGACAGGTCGCGTTCCGCTTGACTTGACAATTTTCTCACCAGCAGGTCTTTCAACCCCAGCAGACTTGTGTCTGCCGGAAAGAGAGATCCAAGGTAGGCTTTAAATCTAGGATCGAGCACGGTGGCCAAAATGTAGTGCTCTGATTTCAACAGATTGACCACCCGTGAATCCTTGTTAAGCGAATTAAGGGCTCCATCCACAAGTCCCACATGCCTAGCGGAATCGCTCCGTGTTAGCTCCTCCTTCAATGTCTCCAGCTTCTTCTGCAAAAGCCTGATGAGGGGAATGACCTGACTCAGGCTGGCAGTGTCTGAACTGACTTCACGTGTGGCAAGTTCAAAGGGCATCAGAACCTTGCACAACGTTGAAATCATTCTCCACTGCGCTTGAGACAGGTGCATTCCACCTCCTATATCGTGCTCAATTGTATAGGCTTGAATGGCCTTTTGCTGCTCCTCCAACCTCTGAAGCATATAGAGGGTTGAATTCCACCTCGTTACCACTTCTTGCTTCAGATGATGGCAGGGCAGGTTCAGTAGTTTTTGGTGGTGCTCCAGTCTTCTGTACGTGGTGCCTGTACGCCGAAAGTGTCCCGCAATTTTTCTGGCCACCGACAGCATCTCTTGCACGCCCCTGTCGTTTTTTAAATAATTCTGCACCACCAAATTCAAGGTATGTGCAAAACATGGGACGTGCTGGAATTTGCCCATATTTAATGCACACACAATATTGCTGGCGTTGTCCGATGCCACAAATCCACAGGAGAGTCCAATTGGGGTAAGCCATTCCGCGATGATCTTCCTCAGTTGCCGTAAGAGGTTTTCAGCTGTGTGCGTATTCTGGAAACCGGTGATACAAAGCGTAGCCTGCCTAGGAAAGAGTTGGCGTTTGCGAGATGCTGCTACTGGTGCCGCCGCTGCTGTTCTTGCGGCGGGAGTCCATACATCTACCCAGTGGGCTGTCACAGTCATATAGTCCTGACCCTGCCCTGCTCCACTTGTCCACATGTCCGTGGTTAAGTGGACATTGGGTACAACTGCATTTTTTAGGACACTGGTGAGTCTTTTTCTGACGTCCGTGTACATTCTCGGTATCGCCTGCCTAGAGAAGTGGAACCTAGATGGTATTTGGTAACGGGGGCACACTGCCTCAATAAATTGTCTAGTTCCCTGTGAACTAACGGCGGATACCGGACGCACGTCTAACACCAACATAGTTGTCAAGGCCTCAGTTATCCGCTTTGCAGCAGGATGACTGCTGTGATATTTCATCTTCCTCGCAAAGGACTGTTGAACAGTCAATTGCTTACTGGAAGTAGTACAAGTGGGCTTACGACTTCCCCTCTGGGATGACCATCGACTCCCAGCAGCAACAACAGCTGCGCCAGCAGCAGTAGGCGTTACACGCAAGGATGCATCGGAGGAATCCCAGGCAGGAGAGGACTCGTCAGAATTGCCAGTGACATTGCCTGCAGGACTATTGGCATTCCTGGGGAAGGAGGAAATTGACACTGAGGGAGTTGGTGGGGTGGTTTGCGTGAGCTTGGTTACAAGAGGAAGGGATTTACTGGTCAGTGGACTGCTTCCGCTGTCACCCAAAGTTTTTGAACTTGTCACTGACTTATTATGAATGCGCTGCAGGTGACGTATAAGGGAGGATGTTCCGAGGTGGTTAACGTCCTTACCCCTACTTATTACAGCTTGACAAAGGGAACACACGGCTTGACACCTGTTGTCCGCATTTCTGTTGAAATAGTTCCACACCGAAGAGCTGATTTTTTTGGTATTTTCACCAGGCATGTCAACGGCCATATTCCTCCCACGGACAACAGGTGTCTCCCCGGGTGCCTGACTTAAACAAACCACCTCACCATCAGAATCCTCCTGGTCAATTTCCTCCCCAGCGCCAGCAACACCCATATCCTCCTCATCCTGGTGTACTTCAACACTGACATCTTCAATCTGACTATCAGGAACAGGACTGCGGGTGCTCCTTCCAGCACTTGCAGGGGGCGTGCAAATGGTGGAAGGCGCATGCTCTTCACGTCCAGTGTTGGGAAGGTCAGGCATCGCAACCGACACAATTGGACTCTCCTTGTGGATTTGGGATTTCGAAGAACGCACAGTTCTTTGCGGTGCTACTGCTTTTGCCAGCTTGAGTCTTTTCATTTTTCTAGCGAGAGGCTGAGTGCCTCCATCCTCATGTGAAGCTGAACCACTAGCCATGAACATAGGCCAGGGCCTCAGCCGTTCCTTGCCACTCCGTGTGGTAAATGGCATATTGGCAAGTTTACGCTTCTCCTCCGACAATTTTATTTTAGGTTTTGGAGTCCTTTTTTTACTGATATTTGGTGTTTTGGATTTGACATGCTCTGTACTATGACATTGGTCATCGGCCTTGGCAGACGACGTTGCTGGCATTTCATCGTCTCGGCCATGACTAGTGGCAGCAGCTTCAGCACGAGGTGGAAGTGGATCTTGATCTTTCCCTAATTTTGGAACCTCAACATTTTTGTTCTCCATATTTTAATAGGCACAACTAAAAGGCACCTCAGGTAAACAATGGAGATGGATGGATACTAGTATACAATTATGGACGGACTGCCGAGTGCCGACACAGAGGTAGCTACAGCCGTGAACTACCGTACTGAGTCTGCTGCTAATATAGACTGGTTGATAAAGAGATGTCGTAGTATGTATGTATGAAGAAGAAAGAAAAAAAAACCACGGTTAGGTGGTATACAATTATGGACGGACTGCCGAGTGCCGACACAGAGGTAGCCACAGCCGTGAACTACCGTACTGTACTGTGTCTGCTGCTAATATAGACTGGTTGATAAAGAGATGTCGTAGTATGTATGTATGAAGAAGAAAGAAAAAAAAACCACGGGTAGGTGGTATACAATTATGGACGGACTGCCGAGTGCCGACACAGAGGTAGCCACAGCCGTGAACTACCGTACTGTACTGTGTCTGCTGCTAATATAGACTGGTTGATAAAGAGATGTAGTAGTATGTATGTATAAAGAAGAAAGAAAAAAAAACCACGGGTAGGTGGTATACAATTATGGACGGACTGCCGAGTGCCGACACAGAGGTAGCCACAGCCGTGAACTACCGTACTGTACTGTGTCTGCTGCTAATATAGACTGGTTGATAAAGAGATGTCGTAGTATGTATGTATGAAGAAGAAAGAAAAAAAAACCACGGTTAGGTGGTATACAATTATGGACGGACTGCCGAGTGCCGACACAGAGGTAGCCACAGCCGTGAACTACTGTACTGTACTGTGTCTGCTGCTAATATAGACTGGTTGATAAAGAGATGTAGTAGTATGTATGTATAAAGAAGAAAGAAAAAAAAACCACGGGTAGGTGGTATACAATTATGGATGGACTGCCGAGTGCCGACACAGAGGTAGCTACAGCCGTGAACTACCGTACTGTGTCTGCTGCGACTGGATGATAAATAATGATATAAAAAATATATATATATCACTACTGCAGCCGGACAGGTATATATATTATATAATGACGGACCTGCTGGACACTGTCTGTCAGCAGAATGAGTTTTTTATAGAATAAAAAAAAAAACACCACACAAGTGAAGTCACACGACGAGTGTTTAACTTTTTCAGGCAATCACAATATAGTATACTACTAACTATACTGGTGGTCAGTGTGGTCAGGTCACTGGTCAGTCACACTGGCAGTGGCACTCCTGCAGCAAAAGTGTGCACTGTTTAATTTTAATATAATATGTACTCCTGGCTCCTGCTATAACCTATAACTGGCACTGCAGTGCTCCCCAGTCTCCCCCACAATTATAAGCTGTGTGAGCTGAGCACAGTCAGATATATAATATATATACATAGATGATGCAGCACACTGGGCTGAGCAGTGCACACAGATATGGTATGTGACTGTCTTGTACTCCTGGCTCCTGCTATAACCTATAACTGGCACTGCAGTGCTCCCCAGTCTCCCCCACAATTATAAGCTGTGTGAGCTGAGCACAGTCAGATATATAATATATACATAGATGATGCAGGCATGCAGCACACTGGGCTGAGCAGTGCACACAGATATGGTATGTGACTGAGTCACTGTGTGTACCGTTTTTTTCAGGCAGAGAACGGATATATTAAATAAAACAACTGCACTGCTGGTGGTCACTGTGGTCAGTCACTAAACTCTGCACTCTCTTCTACAGTATCAGCCTCAGGTCAATCTCTCTCTCTCTCTCCTAATCTAAATGGAGAGGACGCCAGCCACGTCCTCTCCCTATCAATCTCAATGCACGTGTGAAAATGGCGGCGATGCGCGGCTCCTTATATAGAATCCGAGTCTCGCGAGAATCCGACAGCGTCATGATGACGTTCGGGCGCGCTCGGGTTAACCGAGCAAGGCGGGAAGATCCGAGTCGCTCGGACCCGTGAAAAAAAACATGAAGTTCGTGCGGGTTCGGATTCAGAGAAACCGAACCCGCTCATCTCTAATTTTTGGGTCATTTTACTGAACTTTTGTTTTTTGGATTTTACATGTTTTCTACTATGACATTGGGCATCGGCCTTGGCAGACGACGTTGATGGCATTTCATCGTCTCGGCCATGACTAGTGGCAGCAGCTTCAGCACGAGGTGGAAGTGGATCTTGATCTTTCCCTTTTTTACCCTCCACATTTTTGTTCTCCATTTTTTAATGTGTGGAATTATATGCCAGTATCAATAGCAATGGCCTACTACTATATATACTGCGCACAACTGAAATGCACAATAGGTAAGGATGGATAGTATACTTGACGACACAGAGGTAGGTAGAACAGTGGCCTTCCGTACCGAACTGCTATATATACTGGTGGTCACTGTGTCAGCAAACTGCAAAACTAAAATGCACCACAGGTATAGAATGTAGATGGATAGTATACTTAATGACGACACAGAGGTAGGTACAGCAGTGGCCTTCCGTACCGTACTGCTATATATAGTATACTGGTGGTCACTGTGTCAGCAAACTGCAAAACTAAAATGCACCACAGGTATAGAATGTAGATGGATAGTATACTTAATGACGACACAGAGGTAGGTACAGCAGTGGCCTTCCGTACTGTACTGCTATATATAGTATACTGGTGGTCACTGTGTCAGCAAACTGCAAAACTAAAATGCACCACAGGTATAGAATGTAGATGGATAGTATACTTAATGACGACACAGAGGTAGGTACAGCAGTGGCCTTCCGTACCGTACTGCTATATATAGTATACTGGTGGTCACTGTGTCAGCAAACTGCAAAACTAAAATGCACCACAGGTATAGAATGTAGATGGATAGTATACTTAATGACGACACAGAGGTAGGTACAGCAGTGGCCTTCCGTACCGTACTGCTATATATAGTATACTGGTGGTCACTGTGTCAGCAAACTGCAAAACTAAAATGCACCACAGGTATAGAATGTAGATGGATAGTATACTTAATGATGACACAGAGGTAGGTACAGCAGTGGCCTTCCGTACCGTACTGCTAGATATAGTATACTGATGGTCACTGTGTCAGCAAACTGGAAAACTAAAATGCACCACAGGTATACAATGTAGATGGATAGTATACTTAGTGACGACACAGAGGTAGGTACAGCAGTGGCCTTCCGTACCATACTGCTATATATAGTATACTGGTGGTCACTGTGTCAGCAAACTGCAAAACTAAAATGCACCACAGGTAAAGAAATTGTAGATGGATAGTATACTTAATGACGACACAGAGGTAGGTACAGCAGTGGCCTTCCGTACCGTACTGTTATATATAGTATACTGGTGGTCACTGTGTCAGCAAACTGCAAAACTAAAATGCACCACAGGTATAGAATGTAGATGGATAGTATACTTAATGACGACACAGAGGTAGGTACAGCAGTGGCCTTCCGTACCGTACTGCTATATATAGTATACTGGTGGTCACTGTGTCAGCAAACTGCAAAACTAAAATGCACCACAGGTAAAGAAATTGTAGATGGATAGTATACTTAATGACGACACAGAGGTAGGTACAGCAGTGGCCTTCCGTACCGTACTGTTATATATAGTATACTGGTGGTCACTATGTCAGCAAACTGCAAAACTAAAATGCACCACAGGTATAGAATGTAGATGGATAGTATACTTAATGACGACACAGAGGTAGGTACAGCAGTGGCCTTCCGTACCGTACTGCTATATATAGTATACTGGTGGTCACTGTGTCAGCAAACTGCAAAACTAAAATGCACCACAGGTATAGAATGTAGATGGATAGTATACTTAATGACGACACAGAGGTAGGTACAGCAGTGGCCTTCCGTACCGTACTGCTATATATAGTATACTGGTGGTCACTGTGTCAGCAAACTGCAAAACTAAAATGCACCACAGGTATAGAATGTAGATGGATAGTATACTTAATGACGACACAGAGGTAGGTACAGCAGTGGCCTTCCGTACCGTACTGCTATATATAGTATACTGGTGGTCACTGTGTCAGCAAACCGCAAAACTAAAATGCACCACAGGTATAGAATGTAGATGGATAGTATACTTAATGATGACACAGAGGTAGGTACAGCAGTGGCCTTCCGTACCGTACTGCTAGATATAGTATACTGATGGTCACTGTGTCAGCAAACTGCAAAACTAAAATGCACCACAGGTATAGAATGTAGATGGATAATATACTTAATGACGACACAGAGGTAGGTACAGCAGTGGCCTTCCGTACCATACTGCTATATATAGTATACTGGTGGTCACTGTGTCAGCAAACTGCAAATCTAAAATGCACCACAGGTAAAGAAATTGTAGATGGATAGTATACTTAATGGAACACAGAGGTAGGTACATCAGTGGCCTTCCGTACCGTACTGCTATATATAGTATACTGGTGGTCACTGTGTCAGCAAAGTACAAAACTAAAATGCACCACAGATATAGAATGTAGATAGATAGTATACTTAATGACGACACAGAGGTAGGTACAGCAGTGGCCTTCCGTACCGTACTGCTATATATAGTATACTGGTGGTCACTGTGTCAGCAAACTGCAAAACTAAAATGCACCACAGGTAAAGAAATTGTAGATGGATAGTATACTTAATGACGACACAGAGGTAGGTACAGCAGTGGCCTTCCGTACCGTACTGCTATATATAGTATACTGGTGGTCACTGTGTCAGCAAACTGCAAAACTAAAATGCACCACAGGTATACAATGTAGATGGATAGTATACTTAATGACGACACAGAGGTAGGTACAGCAGTGGCCTTCCGTACCGTACTGCTATATATAGTATACTGGTGGTCACTGTGTCAGCAAACCGCAAAACTAAAATGCACCACAGGTATAGAATGTAGATGGATAGTATACTTAATGACGACACAGAGGTAGGTACAGCAGTGGCCTTCCGTACCATACTGCTATATATAGTATACTGGTGGTCACTGTGTCAGCAAACTGCAAAACTAAAATGCACCACAGGTAAAGAAATTGTAGATGGATAGTATACTTAATGGAACACAGAGGTAGGTACATCAGTGGCCTTCCGTACCGTACTGCTATATATAGTATACTGGTGGTCACTGTGTCAGCAAACTGCAAAACTAAAATGCACCACAGGTATAGAATGTAGATGGATAGTATACTTAATGACGACACAGAGGTAGGTACAGCAGTGGCCTTCCGTACCGTACTGCTATATATAGTATACTGGTGGTCACTGTGTCAGCAAACTGCAAAACTAAAATGCACCACAGGTATAGAATGTAGATGGATAGTATACTTAATGACGACACAGAGGTAGGTACAGCAGTGGCCTTCCGTACCGTACTGCTATATATAGTATACTGGTGGTCACTGTGTCAGCAAACTGCAAAACTAAAATGCACCACAGGTATAGAATGTAGATGGATAGTATACTTAATGACGACACAGAGGTAGGTACAGCAGTGGCCTTCCGTACCGTACTGCTATATATAGTATACTGGTGGTCACTGTGTCAGCAAACTGCAAAACTAAAATGCACCACAGGTAAAGAAATTGTAGATGGATAGTATACTTAATGACGACACAGAGGTAGGTACAGCAGTGGCCTTCCATACCGTACTGCTATATATAGTATACTGGTGGTCACTGTGTCAGCAAACTGCAAAACTAAAATGCACCACAGGTATAGAATGTAGATGGATAGTATACTTAATGACAACACAGAGGTAGGTACAGCAGTGTCCTTCCGTACCGTACTGCTATATATAGTATACTGGTGGTCACTGTGTCAGCAAACTGCAAAACTAAAATGCACCACAGGTATAGAATGTAGATGGATAGTATACTTAATGACGACACAGAGGTAGGTACAGCAGTGGCCTTCCGTACCGTACTGCTATATATAGTATACTGGTGGTCACTGTGTCAGCAAACTGCAAAACTAAAATGCACCACAGGTATAGAATGTAGATGGATAGTATACTTAATGATGACACAGAGATAGGTACAGCAGTGGCCTTCCGTACCGTACTGCTATATATAGTATACTGGTGGTCACTGTGTCAGCAAACTGCAAAACTAAAATGCACCACAGGTATAGAATGTAGATGGATAGTATACTTAATGACGACACAGAGGTAGGTACAGCAGTGGCCTTCCGTACCGTACTGCTATATATAGTATACTGGTGGTCACTGTGTCAGCAAACTGCAAAACTAAAATGCACCACAGGTATAGAATGTAGATGGATAGTATACTTAATGACGACACAGAGGTAGGTACAGCAGTGGCCTTCCGTACCGTACTGCTATATATAGTATACTGGTGGTCACTGTGTCAGCAAACTGCAAAACTAAAATGCACCACAGGTAAAGAAATTGTAGATGGATAGTATACTTAATGACGACACAGAGGTAGGTACAGCAGTGGCCTTCCGTACCGTACTGCTATATATAGTATACTGGTGGTCACTGTGTCAGCAAACTGCAAAACTAAAATGCACCACAGGTATAGAATGTAGATGGATAGTATACTTAATGACGACACAGAGGTAGGTACAGCAGTGGCCTTCCGTACCGTACTGCTATATATAGTATACTGGTGGTCACTGTGTCAGCAAACTGCAAAACTAAAATGCACCACAGGTATAGAATGTAGATGGATAGTATACTTAATGACGACACAGAGGTAGGTACAGCAGTGGCCTTCCGTACCGTACTGCTATATATAGTATACTGGTGGTCACTGTGTCAGCAAACTGCAAAACTAAAATGCACCACAGGTAAAGAAATTGTAGATGGATAGTATACTTAATGACGACACAGAGGTAGGTACAGCAGTGGCTTTCCGTACCGTACTGCTATATATAGTATACTGGTGGTCACTGTGTCAGCAAACTGCAAAACTAAAATGCACCACAGGTATAGAATGTAGATGGATAGTATACTTAATGACAACACAGAGGTAGGTACAGCAGTGGCCTTCCGTACCGTACTGCTATATATAGTATACTGGTGGTCACTGTGTCAGCAAACTGCAAAACTAAAATGCACCACAGGTATAGAATGTAGATGGATAGTATACTTAATGACGACACAGAGGTAGGTACAGCAGTGGCCTTCCGTACCGTACTGCTATATATAGTATACTGGTGGTCACTGTGTCAGCAAACTGCAAAACTAAAATGCACCACAGGTATAGAATGTAGATGGATAGTATACTTAATGACGACACAGAGGTAGGTACAGCAGTGGCCTTCCGTACCGTACTGCTATATATAGTATACTGGTGGTCACTGTGTCAGCAAACCGCAAAACTAAAATGCACCACAGGTATAGAATGTAGATGGATAGTATACTTAATGACGACACAGAGGTAGGTACAGCAGTGGCCTTCCGTACCGTACTGCTATACTGGTGGTCACTGTGTCAGCAAACTTTACAACTGAAATGCACCACAGGTATAGAATCTAGATGGATAGTATACTTAATGACGACACAGAGGTAGGTACAGCAGTGGCCTACTGTACCGTAATGCTATATATTTTATACTGGTGGTCACTGATCAGCAAAACTCTGCACTGTACTCCTCCTATATAATATTATACTGGTGGTCCCCAGTCCCCACAATAAAGCAGCACACTGAGCACAGATATGGAGTGTTTTTCAGGCAGACAACGTATACTGGTGGTCACTGTCAGCAAAACTCTGCACTGTACTCCTGCTATATAATACAGCTGCTCCCCAGTCCCCACAATTAAGCAGTGTGAGCACAGATATATGATTATGCAGCACACTGAGCACAGATATGGAGCGTTTTTTTCAGGCAGAGAACGGATAAATGGTGGTCACTGATCAGCAAAACTCTGCACTGTACTCCTATATTATACAGCTGCTCCCCAGCCCTCCCCACAATTAAGCAATAATGCACAATCAAGTTCAACAATAACGGAGAGGACGCCAGCCACGTCCTCTTCCTAACATTTCCAATGCACGAGTGAAAATGGCGGTGACGCGCGGCTGCTTTTATAGAATCCGAATCTCGCGAGAATCCGACAGCGGGATGATGACGTTCGGGCGCACTCGGGTTAACCGAGCCATACGGGAGAATCCGAGTATGGCTCGGACCCGTGTAAAAAGGGTGAAGTTCGGGGGGGTTCGGTTTCCGAGAAACCGAACCCGCTCATCACTAATCTACAGTCAGTTCCCGAGAAACCGAACCCGCTCATCACTAATCTATAGTCAGTTCAATTCAGTCTAAATATGCATTTGGATATTGATCTGACCCTGTTTAAACATCATCTAGTGGTGCAATTTAGGAATCGACCTTCTGATGTATTAGAAGGCAATCATTAATACTAATGTATTTTATTTTTTTGTAAGTCCTCATGAGTGTTGTTTTATCAGTATATTTGTGTTATTTTTATAACCTATTAAAAATGTTTGTGATTTATTATTATTATTATTATCCTTTATATGGCGCCACAAGGGTTTTGCTGCGCCTAACAAAGTACATAAACAAATGAGCAAAACAAGGAAAACAGCGACTTAGGGGTATATTCAATAAGAGTCGGGTCCATTCTGACATGCAGTTGTCGGAATGGATCCGACAACCCCTATTCAAAAGAGCGGCCAATCCGACTGTCGAATTTGGCCGTTCCCGGTTTCCTGACCTGCTGCTGCTGTCAGCGCTGCGGGTGCACTGACAGCAGCGGCAGAGGGAGCTATCAGCGGCGCCGGGGGTGAGGGGGGATCTGTCAGCTGCGCCGGGGGGGTGAGGGGGGATTTGTCAGCGGCGCCGGGGGTGAGGAGACGTCTGCAGCGGGGAGAGCAGCGGAGGAGATGGAGTGGACGGGGGGAGCAGCGGCTGCAGCAGCGGAGGCTCATGGCAGCGTCCACCCGGCTCCAGCAAGCGGGACCTCGCTTGCTGGAGCCGGGTGGACGCTGCCGCTGGGTTCCTGCTCTCCCCGCTGCTCCCCCTTCTCCTGCTCTCAACTCCCTCTTCTCAATCCGACTTTTTTTTAAAGTCGGATTGAGATTGTCGGAAACGGGGCTAAAACCTGTCGGGTTTGGCCCCACTTCCGACAATGCATGCTGATCGCGGCTGAAGCCGCTGATCATTATGCATTCCGACAGCATTCCGACATAATGAATAGATGAAAGATATATTTAGGTGTTACAAATGTGCGCAATTAAAAACAAAATCATGCAGCAGAAATACACGTAAAATAGAGTATTCATCCAACACTCAAGTAAACTGAGTGATATTCTGAAAGGTTTTTTACGTGCTCAATCCTGCGCTATTCTGCTTAACCATGTACAAACATATACCAAGGCTGTGCATAAGAAAAAACAAAATAATCATGCAGCAAGGGTGTATACATGCAAAGCACCACCTCCAAATACAATGTAAATTACTGAGCTTTTATAAATGATGAATTGGTCACAATCTTCTGTGAGTAGCTTCTTAGTACATGTCGAAGGTAGTATCATCCAAGAATTTCTGAAATCAAAATAATCGTGCTTCCCTCATAAGGTGTTAACCATTGCAGGGGGAGTCAGCACAGAGAATAAATGATAGTGCAGTATTTTGTATAAAATGGGGAATGTTTTAATACAAATTGCACTTACAACAGATAGAAATAAAAATCACATATAAACATCCTTTCATGGCAGCGACACTGGAACACTACAAGCATATCACCAAAGTCCTGCTGATGTAATTCAGGAAGGGATTAGTGGCCACAGTTCCGGAACCTGTAGGTGCTTCTCCAGAATGGCGAGGCAGGGTGAATAAGTGTCCGACCAGCAGGAGTTGTAGAGACCACACTTAACGCGTTTCGGACCTCGCTGACGAAGGACCCAGCGAGGTCCGAAACGCGTTAAGTGTGGTCTCTACAACTCCTGCTGGTCGGACACTTATTCACCCTGCCTCGCCATTCTGGAGAAGCACCTACAGGTTCCGGAACTGTGGCCACTAATCCCTTCCTGAATTACATCAGCAGGACTTTGGTGATATGCTTGTAGTGTTCCAGTGTCGCTGCCATGAAAGCATGTTTACATGTGATTTTTATTTCTATCTGTTGTAAGTGCAATTTGTATTAAAACATTCCCCATTTTATACAAAATACTGCACTATCATTTATTCTCTGTGCTGACTCCCCCTGCAATGGTTAACACCTTATGAGGGAAGCATGATTATTTTGATTTCAGAAATTCTTGGATGATACTACCTCATACTTACCGACTTTTTTGCTGCTCTCTCCGGGAGAGAGCAGCCAGGTCGGTCCGGCAGGGGGGCGGGCTGCGATGTGTGTGCAGAGGGGGGTGGGCCGGAGGCGGGTCGGGGCGTGGCGGAGGCGGGCCGGGGGCGTGACTATGGGAATCGTGTCGTGTAAGCCCCCCCCCCGCTGTGTAATGCCGCTATTATGGCATTATACAGCAGGGGGCGTGGCTACGATGACGCGATTCAACAAGAATCGCGTCATCGCCTGCCCGGACCGCCCACTTTACTCGCAAAGTGGGCGGAGGGCTTGGGGGGACCCCTGTAATCGGGAGACTTGCCTGCTCTTCCGGGGGGCCGGGAGGGTCACCCGATTTTCGGGAGCCTCCCGGCCATTCCGGGAGAGTAGGCAAGTCTGTACTACCTTCGACATGTACTAAGAAGCTACTCACAGAAGCTTGTGACCAATTCATCATTTATAAAAGCTCAGTAATTTACATTGTATTTGGAGGTGGTGCTTTGCATGTATACACCCTTGCTGCATGATTATTTTGTTTTTTCTTATGCACAGCCTTGGTATATGTTTGTACATGGTTAAGCAGAATAGAGCAGGATTGAGCACGACATAATGAATAGGTCAGAACCCCTTCCGACCTAAAACTGTCGGAAGCTGCCATCATTCCGACAAGACGGCAGCTTCCAACAGTTATTGAATATACCCCTTACAGTGCAAGACAATGAAGGGTAAGTACATGGTATATAGACATCTCTGCATCAGCGGATATGACACTGAAATAAGTATCAGGGTGGCAGAAACCGAGGGTTAGGTGCCATTGTAAGGAGTATGGATTAAAAGTAAGTCTAAGTAAGAGAAGGAAAAGCACATGAAGAAAGAGGGCCCATCTCGTGAGATCTTACATTCTAAAGGGGAGGGGTAGGTAGAGAGAGAGAGAGAGATAGATAGATAGATAGATAGATAGATAGATAGATAGATGGGGTAGATAGTGTGCAAGAAACAGAGGGTTAGGATGAGACACAGCTGGGTTTGATGAAGAAGTGGGTCTTGAGAGCATGTTTGAAGTTTTGTAAAGCAGTGGAGCATCTGATAGGGAGAGGTAGAGAATTCCAGAGATAGGGAGCAGCACATGCAAAATATTGGAGGTAGGAGTGGGAGGAAGTAATCAGTTGGCAAGAGAGGTGGAATGCATTTGTGGGGTGTAGAGGATGGGTGTGAAAGAAAAGGGAGATCAGGTCAAAGATGTAAATGGGAGAGGAGTGGGTGAGGGCTCTGTGAGTGTGAGAAGCTTGATTTGAATTCTGAAGGGGGAGGGGAGTCACTGTAGGGCTTGTTAGAGAAGGGAGGTGGATGTAGTACGTTTGGAGAGGAAAATGATCCGGACAGCAGCACAGGTTAGGTTAGAGTTAGGGTGGAGTTTGTTGAGGAGGCCAGATAGGAGGAGATTACATTAGTCCAATCTGGAGATGACCAGTGAGTGGATGAGGGTCTTAGTAGCATCCAGGATGAGAAAGGGTCTGATTCTGGAAATATTTTTGAGATGGAAACGGCAGGACTGCAAGAGGTACCGAGTGTGTGGTTTGAAGGAGAAGAAGGAATCCAGGATAACTCCAAGATAGCGCACTTTGGGGCTAGAGGAGATAGTTGTGCCATCAATAGATAATGAAATTGTGGGAGGTTATGCGGGAGGGTGGGAAGATGATCAGCTCATTCTTAGACATGTTAAGTTTATCAAACCTATCCATGTCTTCATTGATACTTATCCATTTTCATATAACAATAATTCTGCTATAAGTGCAGTCTTTGTTACTTAAAGTGCAGTATAAGGAGCAAAGTGCTTCCCTGTATCTGTAGATCAACTCAAACTCTGTGGAAAATCAAGGCTTTTTGTGGGAAGAGAAAGGATGTGTGTTTTTTAACAAAACAGGGAACACATCAGTGGCGTAACTAGGGCCCCGCAGCCACTGCGGTCGCTTGGAGGCGCAGGGCTGCGGGGGCGCCACTGCCACTGATTGCTGCTGTTTTGGGAAGGACACAGAGGGCACAGGAGAGGTGCACACTGTGCCCTCCGTGTCCTTCCCAAAAGGCACAGCAGTGGGGAGCCCGGGGACTCGGGAGGTTGTGTACCTGGCACTGGAGGGGAATATTGGCACTGGGGGGGGCATATTTGGCACTGGGGGGATATATGTGTACCTGGCACTGTGGGGGCACATTTGGCACTGGGGGTATATGTGTACGCACTGGGGGGGGGGGGCATATTTGGCACTGGGGGTATGTATACCTGGCACTGCGGGGGCATATTTGGCACTGGGGGTATATATGTACCTGGCACTGGGGGGTCATATTTGGCACTGGGGGTATGTGTGTAGCTGGCACTGGGGGGGGGGGGGGCATATGGGGCACTGGGAGCATATGTGTACCTGGCACTGTGGGGGAATATCTGGCACTGGGAGCACTGCACAGCCCTAGCAACTTTACTAGTGGCAATTATGGGGGGTGAGCACCAGAGAATGTTTTGGCTTGGGGGAGAAAAATGTCTAGTTACGCCACCGTCACTGGAACACATCTGTAAATGTACCTTCTATAATACTTTTAGTTTACATCCTCTCAAGAATCCTGTCCTGCAAAATGATATCTCACATTTTGTACTTCACTGCACAAAATAGGAGCGTTTGTATGTCTAACCCACACATAGCAAGTGCTTTCCTCAGCCCAGCTACTCCTGTCATCCAGTACTAACTTCTGCGTTCCCTCAAAAACATTGCCCCATCGATTTGAATGGTGTGACCAATCCACATTCATCCTTAACCTAAAGGGTGATAACTATTTTACAATCAAGATCTGAGTGTTGGACATAAAGTGAACTGCTCTATACACAAATATAAAGTAATAAGGCCAGTATCAAGGGGAAGATTTTTCCACCTAATGCCAAAATAATTTACAATGTCTTCCTCCGATGACTGCAGAGAAGGCTATAGCCATCACACAGTTACAATTCCCCTTGGATGGATGTAGGAGCCTGGATAAATATCAGCAGTTGTTTATGTGCAGATTGCTGTTGGTTTCATGCATGCAGAGCTCTGACCAAAAAAGGTACAGAAAGTGCATATTATTACCTCTGGTCTCTGGTCTGTCATAATTCTTTCCCATTGTTGTATAACTTATCTTCATGAGACATTTTAAAGACATAATATGTAATATCCCCTTTTAGTAAATGGCTAGGTTCACAAATGGTATTTTGGTTAAGACGATAAAAGTATTTTTTTTTTTTTTTTAAATTTGCTATGATAACCCATCTGGAGGCACTGTTGGTTTTACTAGGTATTTGCTCAAAGTGGCATAAAATATAAATGGCTGGGATGTGTTGTAAACTTGTCTTTGCTAGATCTGTGTAAAACGTGAAGTTTGATTTTTACCAAAGCACAGAAGTTTCTAGGAAACAAGAGGTTGGGTAATCATGGACGGATTTGGGTCAGTGACGTGTGGTGAGGTGAGGCAGAGCCTTTCCTGTCATACTAACGTTTGTGCCAGAGTTTTTACTGCGTAAAGTATATGATAAATACTAAAAATATGTTTGAAATATCTTCTTTGCCTTATTCTAATAATTTTTATAGCCAAAACTCTGGAGTAAAAAGTCTATGGCAGGTGAGGCAGTGCCGCACATCTCTGATCAAATCTCACCAAATTTCCAGGAGTTTATACTGCTGCACCTGTGTATAATGCCCAGATGTACGCTTTGGCTCATATATTGCATGTAAATCTGACACTGGTGCTAGTCAGTGCCTCCTGAGATATTTAGCTCACCGCACGTCCCTGATTTAGGTGGAGTGAGAAGTGCAGATGCACCACTACCCCTAGTTTTGCGGAGAAATGTGATAAAGGGAATGAGGGGGCCAATTTTTTTATGTGGTGTTGCTTCCAATTATGTACAGTATAGGGATGAGATTCTGCTTTAGCTCTGAGCTGGGGGATGTTGTACTATAGTGTCAGTGGACATATTTTACACTTACTGTCGCTGTGTAGTGGAGATGTGCACTTCTAGATGCACTTTGCCCAGTTTAGGGCAAAGCTCACAATGCACAAAACTGCCTCAAATACCAAAGTCCCTGTGATGTGGCTGAGTTAAGCCACCTCAGCATACTTCAAGTTTCAATGCACTTTGTATATTATATCCACAGTACCTGAGAAATGGACAGTATCACATTGATTATTCATATTTAGTTCTATACAATGTTTAGCTGAGGGTATTTTGCAATATTTTTATTTTATTTTCCATCTATATAGGAGGAATTGATATGGTAGACACTGAATACATTACATTCACGCCAGGAGAGTAAAGATTGTTTGAAAGGTGCCATTTACTCCTTGGCTTAGTAACTTCAATGTAATTTTGATTTTCCTATTTTTTCCCCCCTTGTGTGTGTTTGTGTGTGTATGTGTGGTTGTAGTCAGTAAGGCTGTTTGTCTCCACACACCTCATTTGAATCAAAATCTCTTTTCATAATTATAGATCTAAAAATAATAGGATTTTAATACCTACCGGTAAATCCTTTTCTCTTAGTCCGTAGAGGATGCTGAGGACTCCGTAAGGACCATGGGGTATAGACGGGATCCGCAGGAGACATGGGCACACCACAAGACTTTGAATGGGTGTGAACTGGCTCCTCCCTCTATGCCCCTCCTCCAGACTCCAGTAAGAGAACTGTGCCCAGGGAGACGGACATTTCGAGGAAAGAATTTATTGTTTAAACACGGTGAGTGTCATACCAGCTCACACCTCGAACACGCCGCCGAACGTGGCATTCAATAAAACACCAGCCAACAGCATGCAAAATACACAGCCATATGCTGCGATAATATGTAACACAACCTGTGTGTCGACACAACCAATAATAAGACACCGCATGCCATGGCATGAACAACGTCAGCAACAGCCTGACTGAAAAGAAACACCACAAGAGTGTAACCATAATCAATAACTGCAGATACAGTACACACTGGGACGGGCGCCCAGCATCCTCTACGGACTAAGAGAATAGGATTTACCGGTAGGTATTAAAATCCTATTTTCTCCTACATCCTAGAGGATGCTGGGGACTCGGTAAGGACCATGGGGTTTATACCAAAGCTCCAGACCGGGCGGAAGAGTGTGGACGACTCTGCAGCACCGATTGAGCAAACATGAGGTCCCCATCAGCCAGGGTATCAAAATTGTAGAACTTTAGCAAAAGTGTTTGAACCCGACCAAGTAGCCGCTCGGCAAAAATGAATCGCCGAGACTCCTCGGCCATCCGCCAAGAAGAGCCCATCTTCCTAGTAGAATCGGTCTCCACCGCCTTCGGTAACGGCAATCCTGCCGTAGAACGAGCAAGTCGAATCGTATCACAGATCCAGCGTGTAACAGACTGTATAGAAGCAGGTGCCTCAATTTTGCTGAGAGCATACAGGATAAACAGAGCCTCTGTTTCCCCAATCTGAGCCGATCTGGCGACCTAAAAATTCAAAGCCCTGATTACCTCGAGAGACTTTGAAACAGCCAATGCTTAAGTAACCACAGGCATCAAAACAGGCAGGTTTTCTGTGAAATACAGAAACCACTTTTGGCAGAACTATTTTCTGAGTTCTCAATTCCGCTCTATCCACATGGAAGATCAAACAGGGGCTCTTGTGAGACAAAGCCGCTACTTCCGACACCTGCCATGCGGACGCCAAAGCCAATAGCCTGACCACTTTCCAAAAGAGAAATTTTTAACACAACCTTTCATAAGGTTCCAACCAGTGTGACGTTAAGGTCCCACAGTGCCCGTGGGGGCACAAATGGAGGTTGAATGTGCAGCACACCTTTCACCAAAGTCTGAACTCCCGGAAAGGTGGCCAATTCAGTTTTGAAAGAAATTTTATAAGGCCGAAAACTGCACTGAAATGGAGCCTAATTTTAGGCCTGCATCCACCTCTGCTTGCAAAGAATGGAGACAACCGACCCAGCTGAAATTCTTCCGTACGAGCCTTCTAGGATTCACACCAAGACACATACTCCCTCCAAAAATGGAGGGTAAAGCTCCACCGTTACTCCTTTCCTAGCTTGAAGTAAAGTGGAAATGACTTTACCCTTTCGGGCTAGGATATGGCTTACAAACGCCATGTCGTCAGACGCAGCCGCGGGAAGTCTTGATACACGCCCGGTCCCTGCTGCAACAGGTCCTGTCGTAGAAGAAAAAGGCTATGGATCTTCTATGAGTAAGTCTTGAAGATCTGGATACAAAGCCCTCCTTGACTAGACCGGAACAATGAGGATTGCCTGAACCTTTGTTCTTCTTATGTTGAACATCTTCGGAAATAGTGAAAGTGGAGGGGACACATAGACCGACTGAAAACACCCAAGGTGCCACGAGGGCGTCCACCGCCAAAGCTTGAGTGTCCCCTGACCTGGAACAACATCCCTGAGGACTCTCGTTGAGGCGAGACGCCATAATGTCCAATTGAGCCACTCCTCAAAGACTTGTCACTTCAGTGAAAACTTCTCGATGACGACTGCATTTCTCCTGGATGGATATCGCGTCTGCAGAGGAAATCTATTTCTCCGTCGTCTACATCCGGAACGAAGACTGCTAATATAGCGTTTACCTGCCTTTCCGCCCAGCGGAAAACTTTTGTGGCTTCCGCCAATGCCGCTTTGCTCCTTGTTCCGCCCTAGCGGCTGACTTACACCACTGCTGTCAAGTCGTCCGACAGAATTAAGACGGGCAGATCACGAAGAATATGCTCGTAGAAAATAGCTCTTAATTCAAGAAATCTTATTGCAGACAAGCTTCCCAGCTTGACCTTTCCCCTGGAAATACTTCCCACGGAAAAACTGCTCCCCAGCCTCGGAGATCTGCATGCAAGGACACCAGGATCTAATCCTGGATCCCGAACCTTCGTCCCCCTAGGGGGTGAGAACTGTGCAGACACCACAGGAGCGATATCCTGGTCCTTAGGATTATATTCCATTGCATGTGCAGGTGAGACCCGGACCACATGTCCAACTGGTCCCGTGAAACCCACTCTGGCATTTGACCTGCTCACCGAAAAAAAAAAGGTCTCTTAGACTGCACCCATCTTCTCCATCAACGGAACATATTGATGGGTTGTCACTGCAAACCTGATCCGACTCTGGATCCGCAGACCTCTTTCCACAGGAAAAAACAAAACCTCAACCGTTCAGTATCTACTCTGATACCCACCTCCGACATCAGCGTCGTTGGGAACAACAGCCATTCACTGTGTTGAAGAACAGTCAGAGAGAAACAACGATTTGCGCCACTTGTTTCTTGACCTCACCGTAGTCAGGAGAGCGTCTCAGTACAGAATAATAATAATGGCTCTTACTATTGAAGGAAAACCATCATACTGCTATCACTCCGGTGAAATGGCAAAGACAATCCTGGATAGCAACCCAGGTAAGCTTAATGCGGAGAAAAACGCATAAACCCCTTTCTTCCTTCACGTGTTGGAGCTCCCTGGCCTGAGAGATCCCATCCTGCAGTTCAACTTCTTAAGTAGAAATCTATGTTTCTTTTTTTTTTTTTAACAGGGACCGCAGGACAATGTCCTGCACCTGACGCAACTCTGGTATGGCGTCGCATACTACCTCCCCTTCCAGAGGAGAATCGGTAAGATCTATTTGAAAAATCAGTGAGGGGAATCATCTGTAAACACCAGTATGTCCCCCCTTTGGATTGTATTATTAACTCAAAGGTCCAAGTCCATTCCCGGACTGACTGAAGAGTATTAGACGAGTTCCCACCGGAGTGTCACCAAGATAGACCCAGCGACATGCGGTGGATGTGGCAGAGACAGAAGACGATATCAGCGTCTGCGAACCTAAAAAGGCTGCAGAGCTCTTACCTTTTCACCTTCCACTATCTGCAAAGAAAGGGAAAAAAGAACGCTATCCAACCAGTTAAAATGACTGCATCCCACAAAAGAATGCGTCACCAACCATTGTGAGGGAACCTATCACACGAAGGTAGCCTTACCAGTGGTATCCGCCGAGAGTAACTTAACTAAGGCATCCCCAAGTAGCGGTTACACCGTCACAGGAAAAATACTCCAGTATCTCTCGGGGTCAGCTTCAGCATTCCCCTGGCCATACCTCCTGTAGTCGCACGGCAGCCTGCCGCACTGTTATAGAGAAGACCCAACATAAGAAACATCCCCTCTCTCTCTAGGGTAAAACTATCGGATGCCAAGGTAACCGACCATTTCTGAATACAAGCACTCCCCCATGCGTATGTAATGCCAATATCATCAAAGCATATAATTAAAATATCACTTAGCTTCCTGTACACGATCCTTTGTGACAGGGCCCCGTGCAGACCAGGAGTTAACTTCTACTGTATTCTATCCACGGCGGGAAAAGAATAAACATTTGGACTCCTCGTGAGGAACTGAGACCAACTCGACACGGCCGACCTAGAGCTTTATCAACAGAGCAACCAGCACATGAGAAGGAATACTTTTACTTCAGCATTCATTAGAAATCGTAATATGAATATACATATTGTAAATTACTACACACATATCCTATCTATCTATCTATCTATCTATCTATCTATCTATCTATCTATCTATCTATCTATCTATCTATCTATCTATCTATCTATCTCATACATATAAGCAGTTTGTCCGGAACCGCCGGGTCCCTAGTGACATCAGTGTGTTCTGAATGTGTATGACCATGTACTGAATGCCCCAGCTGTGGATCTAACCAGGAAACCTTATGGTCGACATAAAACATAGTATTCGTCGACAGCAGGGAGTAGTACCAGGCAAAATAACATTCTTGCGACCCCGAGGGGTCCGAGGGAAGTATACGTATATAATTCTACTATCACTCCACCACAAATACTACCATGTCTGTGCTCGAGCTACAGGCCCATGGAACCGTACCATACATATACATATAAATATATATACGGGTATAAGTTAGTTACAGCATGTTAATTTACACCCAGTATTAACAGTTGGTGCCGTCAGGGTCACCCACATATTACTGTGTCTCCCATACCATGTTTACTTTTTGAAAAAGCATACAACTACCGACCTGCTGACACTTCATCTACTGAATCAAGTACCACAGGAGTCGGCGATGCCGACAGAGAGATTCCCATAACTGTCTGCGACAGACCACTCACACACGTCGACACATGTGTACTAAAAAGCTATAGTGGGTATCTGACAGGGAAAACAGATACTTATGCACAACTCACTGACTACACGCCCATTATCTAATATAGTGCTATATTTTAATCTATATTGCACTAACCACTGTGCCCCCCTTTGTTTACACTGCTACTGTACACAGTGCTTTGGCGTGGACTGTGGAGAAAATGGTGCTGTATCATGTTGTGAGGGCTAAGCCACGCCCCCTTCTCGGCGCGCTTCAGCCCTGCTGTTATTTGATCGTTTCATGCTGGCAGGGGGTCCGTATACAGTGTCCATGCACTGTATACATGTTATGCCAGGCTTCTTAGAGAGGTATATTGCTGCCCAGGCCCCCCCCCCCCCCCCCCCTGCGCCCTGCTTCTGTTCTTCTAATACTCACCCGGCTTCTTTCTTCTAGCTTCTGTGAGGGGGGTGACGGCGGCGGCTCTGGGAACAAGCAGCTAGGCGCACCAAGTGATCGAACCCTCTGGAGCTAATGGTGTCCAGTAGCCTAAGAAGCAGAGCCCTTAACTCAGAAGAAGTAGGCCTGACTTCTCTCCCCTCAGTCCCTCGACGCAGAGAGCCTGTAGCCAGCAGGTCTTTCTGAAAATAAAAAACCTAACATAAAGTATTTTCCAGAGAAACTCAGTAGAGCTCCCCTAGTGTGTGTCCAGTCTCTCCTGGGCACAGAATCTAACTGGAGTCTGGAGGAGGGGCATAGAGGGAGGAGCCAGTTAACACCCATTCAAAGTCTTGTGGTGTGTCCATGTCTCCTGCGGATCCCGTCTATACCCCATGGTCCTTACGGAGTCCCCAGCATCCTCTAGGACGTAGGAGAAAACATGTTTATTGGGGCGTAGCTAAGCAGCCAACCAAGATGAACGTCTGTCACTAATGCCCTCTTATACTCCTGAGGTAACTATGAGTTCTCATTTTGACAGAAACTCACACAGTCCGACTTCTAACACCGTCAGAGCATCATGGTTGGGGTTCAATCAAAATATAGAAGCAACTGTCTTATATATCGTAGCTCCAGTTCTTCAGGACGGCTGAGAGTGACCACCATTAATGTAATGCTCTGGTGCACTGACCTCTCTGCAGGTTTCAGGGGCAATGACCTCTCCACTGGTGGTGTTGGTGTTTTCCTCTTCTTGGCTCTGTACACTAAAAAAAAAAAGTTATGAACTTTCCCCTGGTATTGGCCTGTTTAAGGTGTTGGGAGTCCTGGCCTCTCCAGTAGTGCTGTGGGTTCTGGCCTCTCTTCTTGTGCTGGTGCTGATGCTGGTCTCTACATTGGTGCTGCAGGCCTCTCATTTGATGCAGGTGGTACTGATCTCTACACCTGCCACTTTTTGGGGGATTTGGGTGATATACAGTACTCACTGTTCCATGCAGTTCCCTTCAGTTTGTGCACTGTAAAATGATAACATGGGTGCTACGCTATGCATTTTATAATTAAATAACCGGGAGCACGCATGCTGAAAATTTCATGCAAAGTGTAGGTTAAGTTTACCCACAGTAAAATATCAGCTTTACATGAATAAATGAAATGGCCCCATCGTGCAGACAAAATGTGGCTGTACATTAAGCAATTGTATGACCCATAGTGATTTATTATTATGCTGTGTGTGAGTTTGGGGAGTGGTACCCCTCAGGTCTGGTGTGACTGGGCTACCTTGGGGCAGCACGCCATATTATTTATTTAGCACTTATGTAACACTCCTATTTTGTCACTAATATTACTCTTTTGAGTATTTTATTAACACCCTTATTTCTGTAGCACTTTCTAACCCATAGCTTCTGCTTCTTTCTTAACACATATTAACACTTTAGTATTTCAATGGTGTGCTGCCCTAGGGTGGTCGGGCCTGAGCCGACTTTGTGGGGTCCAAGCCCTGGACTTATGCTTAGTTAGGGACCTCCAGTAATAGAGCAGCCGTAAAGTGGCCTGGAGGCTTATCATATCTTTTGCAAAACATATGTAACGAAGAGCTCTACATTTTCTATTATTACATAGTATATAGTTCTTCTTACTAACAGCCAGCAGAGTGCGTGGGAAAATCCCTTTTGTTTTTCAACACAGCTAGTTCCCAGGAACAGAAGTCCTCCCCGGCTTCACCAAATCCACCGCATGACGCTGGGGCTCCACAGGCGGAGCTAGGCCCGGTGGGGGCGCATCTCTGAAATTTCAGCCACAAGTGGGTTCACTCCCAGGTGGATCCCTGGGCGATAGAGATTGTGTCTCAGGGATACAAGCTGGAATTCGAAGAGATGCCCCCTCACCGATACCTCAAATCGGCCCTGCCAGCTTCCCCCTTAGAGAGGGAAACAGTGTTAGCTGCAATTCACAAATTGTATCTTCAGCAGGTGGTGGTCAAGGTTCCCCTCCTTCAACAAGGAAAGGGTTATTGTTCGACCATGTTTGTGGTTCCGAAACCGGACGGTTCGGTCAGACCCATATTGAATTTAAAATCCCTGAACATATACCTGAAAAGGTTCAAGTTCAAGATGGAATCGCTCAGAGCGGTCATCGCAAGCCTGGAAGAGGGGGATTTTATGGTGTCTCTAGACATAAAGGATGCATACCTTCATGTCCCCATTTATCCACCTCATCAGGCGTACCTCAGATTTGTGGTACAGGATTGTCATTACCAATTCCAGACGTTGCCGTTTGGTCTCTCCACGGCACCGAGAATATTTACCAAGGTAATGGAAATGATGGTACTCCTGCGAAAGCAAGGGGTCACAATTATCCCATACTTGGACGATCTCCTCATAAAGGCGAGGTCCAGAGAGCAGTTGCTGTTCAGCGTAGCACGCTCTCGGGAAGTGTTACAACAGCACGGCTAGATTCTAAATATTCCAAAGTCGCAGTTGATTCCTACGACTCGTCTGCCCTTCCTGGGCATGATTCTGGACACAGACTAGAAGAGGGTCTATCTCCCAATGGAGAAGGCTCAGGAGCTCATGACACTGGTCAGAGACCTATTAAAACCAAAACAGGTGTCGGTGCATCACTGCACGCGAGTCCTGGGAAAGATGGTGGCATCATACGAGGCCATTCCCTTCGGCAGGTTCCATCCGAGGACCTTTGAATGGGATCTGTTGGACAAGTGGTCCGGATCACATCTACAGATGCATCGGCTGATCACCCTATCCCCCAGGGCCAGGGTGTCTCTCCTGTGGTTGCTGCAGAGTGCTCACCTTCTAGAGGGCCGCAGATTCGGCATTCAGGACTGGGTCCTGGTGACCACGGATGCAAGCCTCCGAGGGTGGGGGGCAGTCACACAGGGAAGAAATTTCCAAGGTCTGTGGTCAAGTCAGGAGACTTGCCTTCACATCAACATCCTGGAACTAAGGGCCATATACAACGCCCTAAGTCAAGCTGAGACCCTGCTTCGCGACCAATCGGTGCTGATTCAGTCAGACAACATCACCGCAGTGGCTCATGTAAACCGCCAAGGCGGCACAAGGAGCAGGGTGGCGATGGCGGAAGCCACCAGAATTATTCGCTGGGCGGAGAATCACGTAAGAGCACTGTCAGCAGTGTTCATTCTGGGAGTGGACAACTGGGAAGCAGACTTCCTCAGCAGGCACGACCTCCACCCGGGAGAGTGGGGACTTCATCAAGAAGTCTTCACGCAGATTGCAAGGCGGTGGGAACTGCCACAGGTGGACATGATGGCATCCCGCCTCAACAAAAAGCTACAGAGATATTGCGCTAGGTCAAGAGACCCTCAGGTGATAGCTGTAGACGCACTAGTGACACCGTGGGTGTTCCAGTTGGTTTATGTTTTTCCTCCTCTTCCTCTCATACCAAAGGTGCTGAGAATCATAAGAAAAAGAGGAGTGAGAACAATACTCATTGTTCCGGATTGGCCAAGAAGGACTTGGTATCCAGATCTGCAAGAAATGCTCACAGAGGACCCATGGCCTCTGCCTCTAAGACAGGACTTGTTGCAACAGGGGCCCTGTCTGTTCCAAGACTTACCGCGGCTGCGTTTGACGGCATGGCGGTTGAACGCCGGATCCTAGCAGAAAAAGGCATTCCGGATGAGGTTATTCCTACGCTGATAAAGGCTAGGAAGGACGTGACGGCTAAACATTATCACCGCATATGGCGAAAATATGTTGCTTGGTGTGAGGCCAGGAATGCCCCTAGGGAGGAATTCCAGCTGGGCCGTTTCCTTCACTTCCTACAGTCGGGTGTGACTTTGGGCCTGAAATTGTGTTCCATTAAGGTCCAGATTTTGGCCCTATCCATTTTCTTTCAAAAAGAACTGGCTTCTCTTCCTGAAGTCCATACGTTTGTAAAGGGAGTGCTGCATATTCAGCCCCCTTTTGTGCCTCCAGTGGCACCTTGGGATCTTAACGTGGTGTTGAGTTTCCTGAAGTCACACTGGTTTGAGCCACTTAAAACTGTGGAGTTAAAATTTCTCACGTGGAAGGTGGTCATGCTATTTGCCTTGGCTTCAGCTAGGCGTGTGTCAGAATTAGCGGCTTTGTCACATAAAAGCCCCTATCTGGTTTTCCCTATGGACAGGGCAGAATTGCGGACCCGTCCTCAATTTCTGCCAAAAGTGGTGTCATCCTTTCATATGAACCAACCTATTGTGGTGCCTGTGGCTACTCGTGACTTAGAGGATTCCGAGTTACTAGATGTGGTCAGGGCTTTGAAGGTTTATGTAGCCAGAACGGCTAGAGTCAAGAAAACAGAGTCGCTGTTTATCCTGTATGCATCCAACAAGCTGGGTGCTCCTGCTTCAAAGCAAACTATTGCTCGCTGGATCTGTAACACGATTCAGCAGGCTCATTCTGCGGCTGGATAGCCGCTTCCAGAATCAGTAAAAGCCCACTCCACAAGGAAGGTGGGCTCTTATTGGGCGGCTGCCCGAGGGGTCTCGGCATTACAGCTTTGCCGAGCAGCTACTTGGTCAGTGTCACAACTGAGGGCCTGAGCTGACGGGAGGCAGCCTCAGTTGTAGGGGCTGAGATGTACCGGAACCTGGGAGGTTGTATCAGACCCCTGGACATGTAAGTAACATGAATAATAACTGCCCGAAGGCGTGACCACGACAACTTGGATAAAAGTCAATGATGTTTATTATGACAACTCCGCAACACAGCAGCAGTAAAAGAAAACGTAAAAGTCAGCAAAGAATAAATACAGTTCCTGGGTACTACAGGATGGCAGGAGCCACAGGGCACTGGTAGTGTGAGATAGTTCTAATGATCTTCTAGATGGAAAGTCCTTACCAGGCCCGACTGTAGCAATGGAGATAACCCAGGATTGTGCCAGCTGGTGTTCCAGGAAAAGCTGGGTTGCTGAAGATAAAACGGCTGCTGTGGATACTGGCTGGAACCAGACTGTTGTTAGCACGGAGTGGATGCTGGCTGGAACCAGTTAAATAATAAATGAACTTGGGAGCGATGAAATATGAACTGAAATGTAGAACTTGAGAGCGGAGAAATAATAATACCGGTGGAGAGTGGTAAAGTGTAGAAAGGACACCGGCCCTTTAAGAGAAGCTGTACTCTGCTGGAAGCTGAGCTGGAAGCAGGTAATGTTGTAGCTGGAAACAGATGAATCCACAATGGATTGGAGAGTCAGGCTACACCGCAGGTGGAATGCTGGTGCGGGTCTCTATGGTGGAAGTCTTGAGACAGGAGCTGGAACCTGGAAGACAATCACAGGAGAGAGACAAACAGGAACTAGGTTTGACAACCAAAGCACTGACGCCTTCCTTGCTCAGGCACAGTGTATTTATACCTGCAGCAAGGAAGGGATTGGCTAGGCAATTATGCAGATTATCAATACTGAGAACAGATTGGTGGAAATGATCAGCTGACAGAATCCAAGATGGCTGCGCCCATGCAGACACTTGGAGGGAAGTTTAGTTTGTAATCCATGTGGTAATGAAAACAGTAATGGCGGCGCCGGCCACCGGAGACAGGAGGCGCCAGGCTGACAGATGCACATCCAACCACGCGGACACAGCGGAGGCCGCGGCTGACGTAATCGCCACTCAGACACTCTGCATGCAGAAGTTCAGGGACGGCGGCGGAGGCCGCGGGAGACGCCATGCCAGGTGTAATATGGCGTTTACTGTGACAGCGTCCCAGAGTGACAGGAGAGGATACAGGAATGTACACATCAGGATAACAGATGGGATCCGGTCCTGGAGCGCTGAGCCAGCCTTAGGAGGCATCTGATGGGTAAGAAATGGCGTCCAGATACCCGGATCGTGACAGCACCCCCCCCTTTAGGAGTGGCCCCAGGACACTTCTTTGGCTTTTGAGGAAACTTGGAATGGAATCTCCGGACCAAGGCAGGAGCATGGACATCAGAAGCATTGGTCCATGAACGTTCCTCAGGACCATAACCCTTCCAGTCAATAAGATATTGTAGTTGACCGTAACGGTGACGTGAGTCCAGGATCTTGGCCACTTCATACTCAACGCCTCGTTGAGTTTGGACTTTCGGAGTTGGAGGAAGTGAGGAATTAAACCGATTCAAGATCAGCGGTTTCAACAGGGAAACATGGAATGTCCTGGGTATTTTTAAGAAGGGAGGCAACTGGAGTCTGTAAGCAACAGGATTGATGACTTGTTCAATCTTGAAAGGACCGATATAGCGAGGTGCAAACTTCATACTGGGAACTCTTAACCTCAAATTCTTCGTGGATAACCATACCCGATCACCCACCTTGAGAGCAGGAACTGCTCGACGCTTCTTATCCGCAAACTTCTTGTACCTGAACGATGCCTTGAGCAGAGCTGATCGTACGCTCTTCCAGATATTGGCAAACTGATGCAAGGTGATATCCACTGCGGGAACAGAAGTTGCTGGAAGCGGTTGGAACTCAGGGACTTTAGGGTGGAATCCAAAGTTAGTGAAGAATGGTGTTGAAGCAGATGAAGAATGATACTGGTTGTTGTGACAGAACTCGGCCCAGGGAAGTAATTGAACCCAGTCATCTTGAGAGGAGGACACATAGATGCGGAGGAAGGCCTCCAAGTCCTGATTCACCCTCTCGGTTTGACCATTGGTCTGAGGATGGTAAGCCGTGGAAAACTTTAGCTTGACTTGGAGGACTTGACATAAACTTCGCCAGAATTTGGCTGTGAATTGAACTCCTCGATCTGAGATAATTTCTTCAGGAAGACCGTGGAGTCGGAAGATCTCTTGTATGAATACTTGAGCCAACTTGGAAGCTGACGGAAGACCGGTGAGAGGAATGAAGTGTGCCATCTTGGTGAACCGGTCAACTACCACCCAGATGGTATTGAACTTGCTGCACATGGGTAAATCTGTAATAAAATCCATCGACAAATGGGTCCAAGGTCGACGGGGAACAGATAGTGGAACCAGTTGCCCCGCAGGCGACTGGCGGGATACCTTATGTTGAGCACACTTTGGGCAAGATGCAATAAACTCCAAGACGTCCTTTTTCAGAGTTTGCCACCAATAGGACCTAGAGATAAACTCCAGGGTTTTTTGGATACCTGTATGTCCGGCAAAACGGGAAGCATGGGCCCAATGCATGAGCTTCTTCCTTAGCATCGGTTTCACAAAACTTTTCCCTGATGGGGGCGTAGAGTCCATCCCTACCGTGGAGAATGCCAACGGATTTATAATAGGATGCTTGTCTGAAGACTCTGACTCATTTTCTTGCTCCCATGAGCGGGAAAGGGCATCGGCCTTGCGATTCTGAGAGCCCGGACAGAACTGGAGTTTAAAGTCGAACCTGGAAAAGAAAAGTGCCCATCTGGCCTGACGAGGGTTGAGACATTGTGCGCCTTTCAGATATAAAAGGTTCTTGTGGTCTGTAAGTATGGTGATTGAGTGAGAAGCTCCCTCCAACAGATACCTCCACTCTTCTAGAGCGAGCTTGATGGCTAGCAACTCCTGGTCACCAATGGCATAGTTGCGCTCAGCTGGGGAGAACTTCCGGGAGAAGAAACTGCAAGGGTGTAAATGGCCATCTTTAGCCCTCTGAGATAACACCGCTCCTACTCCAACGGAGGAGGCATCCACCTCTAAGATGAAAGGAGAGTCGATGTCAGGCTGTTTCAGAACAGGCGCAGAGATGAACCTTTGTTTTAAAAGATGAAATGCTTGCATGGCTTCTTCAGACCACTTGGACGGGTTAGCACCCTTCTTAGTGAAAGCAGTAATAGGCGCCACAATGGTGGAAAAGTCTCGTATAAACTTTCGGTAATAGTTGGCGAACCCTAAGAACCTCTGGACCCCTTTGAGGGTTAAGGGTACCGGACAATTTTGGATTGCTTGTAGTTTCTCAGGATCCATCTCTAGTCCGGAACCGGACACAATGTACCCTAGAAACGGAATAGACTTGACTTCAAAGACGCATTTTTCTAATTTGCAATAGAGATGATTGACACGGAGACGGGACAGAACCTCTTTAACCCAAAAACGATGTTCCTCTAAATCGTTGGCAAAAATGAGGATATCGTCTAGATAGACCACGACATGACGGTATAGAATGTCTCTGAAGATCTCATTGACAAAATGCTGGAATACAGCTGGAGCATTGCTCAATCCGAAGGGCATGACGAGGTACTCATAATGTCCGTCACGGGTGTTAAAGGCGGTCTTCCACTCGTCACCCTCACGGATCCGGATGAGATTGTATGCACCTCTCAAGTCCAGCTTTGTAAAGATTGTAGCTCCGCTAACTCTGTCAAAGAGCTCAGTAATCAGGGGTAAAGGATAACGGTTCTTGATGGTAATGTCGTTCAAACCTCTGTAGTCGATGCACGGCCGCAGACCACCATCTTTCTTTTTTACAAAAAAGAAGCCTGCGCCGGCTGGAGAAGAAGAAGGTCGAATGAACCCCTTTGCTAGGTTCTCTTTAATATATTCCTCCATAGAATGCGTCTCAGGCAGAGACAACGGATAAGTTCGGCCTCGAGGTGGAACCTTCCCTGGAACGAGATCAATCGGGCAGTCCCATTCTCTATGAGGAGGAAGGATATCAGCAGAAGCTTTACTGAACACATCCGTGAAATCTTGATATGGAGGAGGTGGAACATCAGACGACCTGGGGGAGGAAGAACAGACAGGCAATACTTTAAACAAACATGTCTCAGCACAGGAGGAACCCCATGCCAGGATTTGCGTAGTCGTCCAATCAATTGTAGGATTGTGAAGACGGAGCCATGGAAGGCCCAGGACCACAGGATGTGTGGCTCTTGGAATCACTAAAAAAGAAATAAGTTCGGAATGAAGAACTCCCACTCTCAGACGAACTGGTAGAGTCCTTAAAGAAATAACTGCATCAAAAATTTTGCTGCCATCCACGGCAGTTAAAGAAATGGACGAAGGAAGTCTCTCGGTGGGTAGGGACCACCGTTTAACATAGGCTTCGGTAATAAAGTTCCCAGCTGCTCCGGAATCAAGGAGGGCAATGACGTTCCGATAACGTTGAGCAACTTGAAGCGAGACTGGGAGATTACAATCTTGAGGAGATGGAGAGGAGATCATTACTCCTAGCCGGCCCTCTCCTTGGCGAGCTAGGATTTGGAGTTTCCCGGACGTTTGGGACAGGCATTAATGGTGTGAGACGGAGCTGCACAATAGAGACAGAGAGACTCGGAGAGACGTCTTCGGCGCTCAGCAGGAGTTAAACGGGAACGGCCAAGTTGCATGGGCTCATCTTTAGATGGTGACAGTTGACGAGGAGGAGGAGCAGAAGATTTTGGAGCAGATGATCTTCCACGCTCAGTTGCTCTCTCTCTGAAACGTAAATCAACTTTCGTGCAGAGTGAGATTAGCTCATCTAACTTAGAAGGTAAGTCTCTGGTAGCTAACTCATCTTTAATACGCTCAGATAAGCCATGCCAGAATGCAGCATACAGGGCTTCGTCGTTCCATGCCAGTTCGGATGCCAGGATCTGGAACTGTATCAGATATTGTCCTACAGTACGTGACCCCTGGCGTAAACGGAGAATCTCGGATGAAGCTGAGGTTACCCGGCCTGGCTCGTCGAAGATGCGCCTGAATGTTGACACGAAGGCAGTGTAGGAAGATAGCAGGGTGTCGGACCTCTCCCATAACGGTGATGCCCAATCAAGGGCTGAGCCACTGAGAAGAGAAATAATGTAGGCAATTTTTGTACGATCACTGGGAAAATTGCCAGGTTGTAGCTCAAACTGAATCTCACACTGGTTGAGAAATCCCCTGCAGAATCTTGGAGATCCGTCAAATTTTGCTGGCGTTGGAAGATGAAGACGTGGAGCAGAAATGGGTAAGGTGGGTGGGGTTATAGCTGGAGTCACTGTGGTTGACGCACCAGACGCGCCTGATCCACGGAGAGTTGTCTGAATCCCATCCAGCCGAGTAGAGAGATCCTGGAGACAGCGGATGATGTGGCCCTGTGCAGCCTCCTGATGTTTTAGTTGGGCTGCCAGTTCTTGCATCGACCTGGCCGCTTGGTCCTGGTCTCCGGCTGGATTCATTAGGTCAGTGCTTACTGTCACAACTGAGGGCCTGAGCTGACGGGAGGCAGCCTCAGTTGTAGGGGCTGAGATGTACCGGAACCTGGGAGGTTGTATCAGACCCCTGGACATGTAAGTAACATGAATAATAACTGCCCGAAGGCGTGACCACGACAACTTGGATAAAAGTCAATGATGTTTATTATGACAACTCCGCAACACAGCAGCAGTAAAAGAAAACGTAAAAGTCAGCAAAGAATAAATACAGTTCCTGGGTACTACAGGATGGCAGGAGCCACAGGGCACTGGTAGTGTGAGATAGTTCTAATGATCTTCTAGATGGAAAGTCCTTACCAGGCCCGACTGTAGCAATGGAGATAACCCAGGATTGTGCCAGCTGGTGTTCCAGGAAAAGCTGGGTTGCTGAAGATAAAACGGCTGCTGTGGATACTGGCTGGAACCAGACTGTTGTTAGCACGGAGTGGATGCTGGCTGGAACCAGTTAAATAATAAATGAACTTGGGAGCGATGAAATATGAACTGAAATGTAGAACTTGAGAGCGGAGAAATAATAATACCGGTGGAGAGTGGTAAAGTGTAGAAAGGACACCGGCCCTTTAAGAGAAGCTGTACTCTGCTGGAAGCTGAGCTGGAAGCAGGTAATGTTGTAGCTGGAAACAGATGAATCCACAATGGATTGGAGAGTCAGGCTACACCGCAGGTGGAATGCTGGTGCGGGTCTCTATGGTGGAAGTCTTGAGACAGGAGCTGGAACCTGGAAGACAATCACAGGAGAGACACAAACAGGAACTAGGTTTGACAACCAAAGCACTGACGCCTTCCTTGCTCAGGCACAGTGTATTTATACCTGCAGCAAGGAAGGGATTGGCTAGGCAATTATGCAGATTATCAATACTGAGAACAGATTGGTGGAAATGATCAGCTGACAGAATCCAAGATGGCTGCGCCCATGCAGACACTTGGAGGGAAGTTTAGTTTGTAATCCATGTGGTAATGAAAACAGTAATGGCGGCGCCGGCCACCGGAGACAAGAGGCGCCAGGCTGACAGATGCACATCCAACCACGCGGACACAGCGGAGGCCGCGGCTGACGTAATCGCCACTCAGACACTCTGCATGCAGAAGTTCAGGGACGGCGGCGGAGGCCGCGGGAGACGCCATGCCAGGTGTAATATGGCGTTTACTGTGACAGCGTCCCAGAGTGACAGGAGAGGATACAGGAATGTACACATCAGGATAACAGATGGGATCCGGTCCTGGAGCGCTGAGCCAGCCTTAGGAGGCATCTGATGGGTAAGAAATGGCGTCCAGATACCCGGATCGTGACAGTCAGGTTCAAACACCTTTGCAAAGTTCTACAAGTTTGATACCCTGGCTGAGGAGGACCTTGTGTTTGCTCATTCGGTGCTGCAGAGTCATCCGCACTCTCCCGCCCGTTTGGGAGCTTTGGTATAATCCCCATGGTCCTTACGGAGTCCCCAGCATCCACTAGGACGTTAGAGAAAATAAGATTTTACTTACCGGTAAATCTATTTCTCGTAGTCCGTAGTGGATGCTGGGCGCCCGTCCCAAGTGCGGACTTCTTCTGCAATACTTGTATATAGTTATTGCTTAAATAAGGGTTATGTTTGGTTGCATCAGGGTTGATCTGATGCTCCGTTGTTGTTGTTCATACTGTTAACTGGGTAAGTTTATCACAAGTTATACGGTGTGATTGGTGTGACTGGTATGAGTCTTGCCCTGGATTCCAAAATCCTTTCCTTGTACTGTCAGCTCTTCCGGGCACAGTTTCTCTAACTGAGGTCTGGAGGAGGGACATAGAGGGAGGAGCCAGAGCACACCAGTATCCAAATTCTTTCTTAAAGTGCCCTGTCTCCTGTGGAGCCCGTCTATTCCCCATGGTCCTTACGGAGTCCCCAGCATCCACTACGGACTACGAGAAATAGATTTACCGGTAAGTAAAATCTTATTTTTGTACTGCCTGCCTATGGACTCTAAAGCTGGCTGTACATCAGGACCACCTGCATCTGATGCAAGTCGTATCACAATTTCCCTTGAACTCCCTGGCAGTCTCGGACGCAACGAGTGACAAACAATATGCTAAAAACCCGTTGTTAAACGATTGATTGTGTGACTCAAAAAAAAAAAAAAAAGTCCAGGGAAATGACATTCAAAATCATATGGTGCATTGTATGTGCATAAAACATGGTACTATGCGCATACGATTACAACGGATAATATGGGCTGCACGCATTGCATCATAATCATGCCCAAAACATGCATTATGTGCACACAATGCATCGTATGAGGCGTTGAAATCGTGTATTCATACACAATATCGACCTAGTGTATGGCCAGCTCAAGACTAATTATTTTATCATTTTTCCATTTTTGTCTGATGATCTGACAACTACGATGTCCTACTGAGTCTATCAAGTTGCATTGGCTCTCAGCCAATTTACTATACCCATCGTGCCCCCCCCCCCCCTCTCTTTTCTCTGCATATCAGCTCTACTGACCTCTGATCTCCCTAAAGCTGGGTACACATCAGATGATATG
Source organism: Pseudophryne corroboree (assembly GCF_028390025.1). Classification (NCBI taxonomy): domain Eukaryota; kingdom Metazoa; phylum Chordata; class Amphibia; order Anura; family Myobatrachidae; genus Pseudophryne; species Pseudophryne corroboree. The sequence goes on from NC_086451.1 coordinate 333,360,245, forward strand.
TGTTCCTAGCAATATCGGCATACACACTTACCGGCAGTTTTGAACAACGGTGCTGGGGGGAGGGGGGAGGCTGGGTTGAGCGGCTGCCATGCTGCATTCTGCAGTATTGGCCTCGCTGGCGATATCGCTGGATTGACCTACATGCAGGTCGGACAGGCAATGTTGCTGACGATGCACAGGAGCGCACATCATCAGTAACATAGTGCATATACGCTAGATGATACCATGAACAATGTGTCGGAATCGGGCACATCATCCTCTGTATTGTCTAGTGTGTACCCAGCTTAAGCCCTCCAGCATTGTCCAGAAAACCCAGGAATCACAAGCTATCTCTGCCATTTTTGGAGGAAAAGTCAAAATGCTTGCTTGGGGCTGTATCTCAACCTGACTCCCCAGCTTCACCCATATCCATGGCATGGGCACTGACCCCCAGATTCATGACTAGCCTACTGGATGGAGTATAATCTGCTTTTCACCAAGAACTCTCTAAAGATGTTTCTAACTAAATCCGAAATTGTCTCCCTGGGCGCTGTTATGTCCTGATGTACATCTCTTTACTTCAATGAATCATGCAGTATGAAGATTATGTATTTTATTTCTTATTGGTAAGTAGTACTTGCATGGTTATAGATAGACATCAACTCCACATGCTGCTCTCCTCCTTACTCTCCTTCTACTTCCTAGTTCCTACTTCCTTCTACTTCCTGATCACATGTTCATCTGTGCAGCCAGATTCTTAAAGGCACACTACCTCATCTAGCTAATGCACATAAACTATTTACATAGGGGGTCATTCCGAGTTGTTCGCTCGCAAGCTGCTTTTAGCAGCTTTGCACACGCTAAGCCGCCGCCTACTGGGAGTGAATCTTAGCATAGTAAAATTGCGAACGAAAGATTCGCAATATTGCGAAAAGACTTCTCTGTGCAGTTTCTGAGTAGCTCGAGACTTACTCTGCCAGTGCGATCAGTTCAGTGCTTGTCGTTCCTGGTTTGACGTCACAAACACACCCAGCGTTCGCCCAGACACTCCTCCGTTTCTCCAGCCACTCCCGCGTTTTTCCCAGAAACGGTAGTGTTTTTTCACACACACCCATAAAACGGCCAGTTTCCGCCCACAAACACCCACTTCCTGTCAATCACATTACGATCACCAGAACGAAGAAAAAACCTCGTAATGCCGTGAGTAAAATACCTAACTGCATTGCAAATTTACTTGGCGCAGTCGCACTGCGGACATTGCGCATGCGCATTAGCGACTAATCGCTCCGTTGCGAAAAAAAATAACGAGCGAACAACTCGGAATGACCCCCATAGATACTACAGGCGCCAGAACAGATGCTTTATAAACAGATGATCTTTGCCAATCTAAGGCCATTTTGATAAAGAAATAGCTCAACTCCATGATGAAATGAATCCCTCAAGAAAAGCAAGAGGATCCAGATAATTTTTCCCATGGTAATAATCTTTGAATCCGTGATTTTCCTGAATCAGTCCTCATTTCTTCACTCCCCTCCTTCTTAAAGTATCTTTTCCTACACATCGCTCCAGATCTCTCTACTGGGGACTGCCTTTTAGAGACCACAGAGCCCTCAAGGCCAAACCAACATCATCTCTTACCCAGGACATTTTAGTCCATCTGCATATTTATAGAATGAAAGAAAAAATTCTCATGGTTACTCAAAATAATTTGATCACCTCCTTCCAAGATATGTAGCTTAAAATCTTCCAAGATTTATCCCCATCAATTACCTAGAAACACAGAGCAATTACAAAGCGTCATATGTGCTACAGATGTATATTTCCCTTCCTACTGCAAGTCTTTCCTAACAACGTGACAAACCATGTGAAAATCCAGATTCAAGGTCAGTATCTGCTATCCAAACTAGATATTCTGCCAACTTCTTCATCTTCCTGTTGTGGTCCGCCAAAACCTCAATGTATAAAGCCTCCTCAGCCGGAATGGTCATGAGTGACCCACCATAACAACAATGACTCTGACTCTTGATGATGCTTCCCTGTTATAATTGGTCTTTTTTTTTTTTTTTTCAAATTTGGACATACAGTATGTCCTGTAGATTACCTGACACAATGATCTCATGGACCTCTAAGTTTCAGTGGATTTCTCCTCTGTATCCTTTGTAAGCTGCTATGCTGATTGTTTATTTCTGATATGTTGTTTCTCACCTTTTTTTTTATTGTTCTCCAGTCTCATAGATTCATATTTTAGTCATGCAAACCCTGCTTAATATAATACTTCACTTCCCCCTACTGTCCCTTGTTCTGCTCCACCTTCCTCCACTTTTTCCCATTCCCCTTCCCCTCTGGCTTCATTCCCCCTCCTCTCTTTCCCTCCTCCCCCCTCCCTCCTCCCACACATATACTCTCCGTCGATCCTTTTGGATGACGCACTTTTTCCCTCTTAGGGTTTTGTGTATTTTTACCTCGGCTTTGTCCGGGCTACCGGGAGGCAGGCTACCTTGTTACTCCAGATATCTTGGATTACCACCACCATGCACCATGCAAAAAAATAAAAAATAAAGACTGGCTAGTAATCCAAGCGACTAGTTTTTTTTTTAAACATTTTTATTTCTTAAAATAAAAATTTTCAGGATAAATCGCAATTTTCAATTTCACAAATTTCCTTGTTCTGATGCCATGAAAGGTATAGCAGTTATATGTGTAATCCCAAAATGGGTTAAATATGCTTTGTAGTTCTCAGTATCCATTCGGTGTATCTAGAGACTCTGGTGTATACTCCATATTTATTTTTCTGTGCGCATTTGTCTCCCCAGCTTGTAATTCCAGTCAGGAACCAAGTATTTTTAAATTCGGAGGAATGGGGGCCACCGCTATCTCCCTGACATGAATCCTTCCCCTGGTCAGAATACCCAGCACAGAACATGTTCGTAGAGACAGAAAATCTGTGCGACCTTTTGCAGATGGCTCGGTCAACGTACGGAATAGCTAGCTTCTGCAGTGTGAGACCCGATATTCCTTGGAAAATGATGCGACCCCAACCAGTCACCCAGCTATGTGATTTAATCTTTAGCAGTTTGTCTGTGAAATCTCTGCTGCCAATGCAGATAGGCCTTGCATAGTCATTTAGTATCATTGGCTTTTCCAGCTCTACAAGTGCTATGTCATTATCGTATGAGCTCTTGCTGAAGTTGTATGATGGGTGGATGATCACTTTTGCCACCTTCAGATATTGCTCTGTCCCCTCTTGAATTTTAGTATTGTGTTCACCTATTGGATGGAAAACAGCGTTTAAAAAAAAACAGCATTTTAATAGGCATTCCACAGTCAAATCAAGAATGACACTTAGGCAGCAAGTTTTGGGGATGGTCAAGGGGGGGTTTGATTGTTGAGTTATCAACAGTAATAGAGATATCAGGTTAGTAATTATTCTTGGCTGGTGAAAAATGATTCATTCTGTTTTGGAAAGATTATGGGGGTCATTCAGACCTGATCGCTGCTGTGCGTGTACGCACAGCAGCAATTGGGTCTGAACTGCGCATGCGCTGGCGCATGCCAGACAGCCGACGGCTGTTTTTAACTAGCGATGATCGCCTCTGCCTGATTGACAGGCAGAGGCGGTTGTTGGGGGGGAGGGCCGGCGGCATTTGGCCGCCGTTTAGGTGGCGCGGTCCGGGCAACGCAGGCATGCCCAGACCATTGGGGGGTGGGCCGCAGCGGCTGCGTCACATCACACGCAGCCGCTGTGACCCGTGCAGTGACAAGTAGCTCCAGGAGCTGTGCTGGCTGGGAGCTACTCTTCAAGTACAAAAGCGCGATGCTTTTGTACTTCTGCGACAGGGCAGGGACTGACATACGGGGGGTGGACAAGCCCTGTGCTGGGCGTCCCCCTGCATGTCAGTGTGACTGATCGTAGGTGTGCTAAATTTAGCACATCTACGATCAACTCTAAATCACCCCCTATGTTTGAGGTGGCGAGATAACACCTAAGATGAAATGGCAGAAAAACATTCAGTAACGTGGACCTATACAGATGGTGACAAATCATACGATAGGTAGATTTGAGTATTATCTACATACAGATGATACTGAAATTCTAACGAGGTGATATATAATGGATTTGTTGTTTTACAGGATTGGTAAATTTAGTTTTACCCTTTGATCAAGTAAAGAGCTGAGAGCTAATGCACTAGAATAGGCAGAGGACTTAGGAAACTTGTTTTCCACCAGATGAAATGGGTAGGAATGGCCATCAACCATCGATGATTTAAAATCATCAATGGCCGATGTAAAATACTCTTACCATCGATGGGGGGAACCAGATGGTTTCCCGCCATCAATGATAAAGAAGCATCAAAAATGTTTTTTTTTCCTTAAAGGTTGCAGGACATGGAGCCTAGCTCCGCCCCCTGAATCACCCGCAAATCCCCTCCCCCTGGTGTTGATTGGCCCGCAGCCCATTGAATGGTAAAGCAGGGGTGACCATTGATGGTTCCCTTGCAGATGGTTTCACACCATCGAGGTTAAACATAAGCAATACCATCGATGGTTAACCCATGATAGTCATCCGTAGATATGGGTGTACAAACCCCACATGCCACAGCTCAAAGAGTGGCAGGTGGGCCTGACAGAGAATCTTGTTCCATGACAACTGAATGACCAGAGGTTGGCAGCTTATACAGTACACCCATGTTTCATTTTTCACTATTTTGTGTTTGGTTTGCAAACTGCCACACATTGCATGTGGTTTTCAGAACCTGCTGTTTGGTGGCTGAAAGCTAAAACTACATCCAATGTGTTGCAGTTGGCGAACCTGTAAACCCGAGCTTACAGTATTAGGGTTGAGACAACACTGTGTGGTAATATATTTGGGGGCTCACTTATCAACGAGTGATAAAACTCGTTGTGAATGATAAATGGTGCGCCAGCCAATCAGCTACTGTCATGTGTTCAGCTGTGTGCGCCAGCCAATCAGCTACTGTCATGTGTTCAGCTCCTAACTGCCATGTGTTTGAAAAATTACAGCAGCTGGAGCACCATCTATCATACGCAACAGGTTTTATCATTCACAACAAGTTTTAACAGTCTTTGATAAATAAGACACATAGGGGGTATTCAGAGGTGGACACAATTGTAACCCCCATAGTGCTGCTACTCAGAATCACACACTGTATTCTGGTTCTGAATGGGGTCCCTGCACCTACAGCATACAGGCCAGGTGCTGAGAAGCACTGGGCCCCTCCTGCTATCCAAGGACGGTCGGTACTACCAGGGTAACACTCAGCTGTCCCGTCTGTTATAAATTGAATGTATTATTATAATTAATAGGTAGTGGTTTTTCAAAAACATAATAATACATGGAATGGTTTGTATACCTTCTGTTTATTAAGAGTGGGAATTGTCCTGTAAACCATTTACAGTATTTCTATGAAGAGTGTTTTGTCAGGAAAACACTGTGATGCTGAGAAATCATCAGTAAATGTATTAATTTCAGGGAAATGAGACTTTACCTGCGACTATGCTGAACTGGACAGGTACAAGAAAGCAGTGGGCAGCAGTTACTATCCATTTCTCATTGACTATGGACCCACCACAGAAGCCCTCTTTATTCTGGTTGACGAGATGAACCTAGAAATGCAGCAGGAAGAAGTTATGTCACATTACTTCAGAAGTAAATTAACATTTCCTGTGCTAGAATTTTTTTATTGCTGTTATACTCAACACCAAGAAGTATGTTATTGTGCTTAATTAGATTGTAATTAGAACCAAGAGATGACTTCCGTCATAATTATATCCCATTTTGCTTTTTCCTCATCTGATTTTATCTGCAACAAAAACAAGTGATTTAAGGGGGGTACACACGGAGAGATCCGTGCTTAAAATCTAAGCAATCTGACTAGATTGCTTAGATTTTAAGCACGGATCTGTCGTGTTTATGCCCCCCAGCGATAGCGATGCGCGGCACCGCACATCGCTATCGCCGGTGCTAGATTGAGCCTGCATGCAGGCACAATCTAGCGGGTCGCTCACTTCAGCGCTGTGTGAAGTGAGCGCCCCCCCCCGTCCGTGCCCCCCCCTCGCTCAGCACATCGCGCTGTGCTGAGCGGGGCGAGAGATTTGTGCTGAGTGGTCTGTGTTAAGATCGCTCAGCATACATCTCTCCCGTCAGTACTGGCCTTTAAGGGGGGTACACACGGAGCGATAATCTAAGCAATCTGACTAGATTGCTTAGATTTTCAGCAAGATCGCTCCGTGTGTAACAGCGATAGCGATGCGCAGCCCCGCGCATCGCTATAGCTGCTGCTAGATTGGCCTGCATGCAGGCCAATCTAGCGGGTCGCTCACTTCACCCGCTGGGTGAAGTGAGCGGCCCCCCCGTCTCCCCCCGCACGCTCAGCACAGATTGCGCTGTGCTGAGCGCCGGGAGAGATGTGTGCTGAGCGGTTCGCTCAGCACACATCTCTCCAGCATCGGGCCGTGAGTACTGGCCTTAAGTTACGCCTTATGGAAGATATAAAGGGCCTGACTCTGGGTGGCAAGAAGAAGCGCACACAGAGCCTACTGTACAGATGTGTCCACTTACATCTTTGCTTTTTTACAAATTTGGCACAACATGCAAAACACGGCTAAGCTGTTTTACACGAGTAGCGAGTGGATGAATTTTAAAATTTTTGTTTGCCATAATAGAAGAATATGTATAAAGTAACATATTAAAGAAGCAAATTAAGAAAAATCACAAGGCATGGTTAAATCTCTGAGTCTATGGCATGCAAAACTGTGCAATACATGGTGGGATATAGCAAAGATGTATATGGACACATCTGTATGTCACCAGTCTACGACTTTATGCATATGCCGATACATTGTGCAAGTTTCAGTGTCTGTACATACTGTAATACTGATTGATGTACCCATAGAGGTGTAACACCCCCAGGGTTGGAAGGGTATATCTAAATGGTTGAGATAGGTATCACAGGTGTTGGGTGGCTATGTGATGATCCTTTCCCCTGAAATGTTGCTCCCCGTACCTTGTCCCATAATATTGTGTCCAAAAATTATACATTTGAGATTTTACAGCAGCTGCCACAGAACAGTCAAGTTCTCAATCTCAGCCAGAGGCATAGTAAGAGAGGAGAGAAGCCCGTGTGCAGCCTCCATTCGAGCTCCCTCCTCTCTATCCGGAGGCCAGAGTCTACTGCACATACACAGGTCTCGGGAAAATGCTAATTGCCAGGAAAGTTGTTATTGCAATAATTTTCTACATGATTTATGCAGCGCTGCCAATGTCCAGAGTGGTATTAAAGAACATGGGTGTGTGTTGTGGGCCGTCCTGGACCCAAGGACCTGTGTGCACCCATTATAGATCCGTCACTGGTCTCAGCTGGCATAAAACTGGAGAAATATATATATGATCTTGTTTGATTACTACAGTACTTTTTTTTTCATATATTGTTTGGTATAAGTGATCTCAAGCTCCAAAGACACTGGAGTGGTTTCCTGCATTAACATACTACTAATGATTTGGTATGAACAAGGCCCCATTATAGGCACATACTGTATATGAGCAGTGTCTGGTTTTACAAATCTGATATTGTGAATGGGGGTTAGGTAGGACCACACCCCTTATTTAGGGCTTGATTTTGAGGCACACGCAATGAGTACAACGATTGTTTTGCTGCTGTGCGTGTGTGAACGCACAGAGGCGCTGTAACAAAGATGTCTCCTCTGGTGTTCCTGGGTGGTGACTGGGAGGTGGCTAAACGAATGCACAGAGATGGTCCATTTTATAAGCATGTTATGGGAATGTCACGGGTGTGCAGCTGAAGTGTTTACATATACAGGCGCACAGTCGTTCAGTTTGGAGGCCATACATGCAAAATCTGCACCTGCCAGTGGTGGTCTGGGCTGGGGGGCAAGGTGCCATGAGCCCCCCAGGCTGCAGCTGCTTTGAACGCTTTTGGCCAGGTGTCTAATCGGCCCAAATAGTAATTGTGATCATGCCATTGGCCACCATGAGAGTCTGAGACCAATCAGGAGCATCATTGACTAATAGGAGCAGAGGCGGAGCTGATAGGACTAGGGACAACCACAGCATAACAGGCTGCTGGTTGGCTGAGAATGGCTGTCTCTCAGCAAACCAGAGGCCTGTAGCCATGGTAATGGCTGCTGATTGGATTAAACAGAACCACAAGGTTGGGAAGCAGTGTTGTCCCCTTCTCTGTCTGTCCTCTGCTGCCTGGCATGCTCTCTATGTCCCCCGCTGCTTGAGATCAGCTTCCTGGCTCTCCATGGTGCTCAAGCAGCTCTGGCTACTGGGTCCTCTGTGTGATCCTCCCAGCTCCAGAGCTGCCACAGTGGATTTGTCTGTGGGGATGGTGCTGCTGCTCCCCCTTGTGCATGGCCAGTGTTGCAGGTGAGTGCCTGCGCTGCTTCCATAGTGTTGCCCCTGTGTGGTGCCATGAGCCCCGCTGTCTACTACTCTCCCCCCTTTGTCCCTTTATCTCCCCCCTGTGTCCCCTACTATCTCCTCTGTGGCCCACTCTCCCCTCTGTGGCCCCAATCTTCCCTCTGTGGCCCCACTCTCTCTGTGTCCCCTACTCTCCCCCTGTGGTCTCACTCTTCCCCATGTGGCCTCACTCTCCCCTACTCTCCCCTCTGTGGCCCCACTCTAATCCCTTTGGATATTCTTAACATATGTATAAGGAGCTCTGCGATCTGGCGTACCCTGTATATGGTGCCCTGCTTTCTGGTGTAACAGGTATAAGGGGCTCTGCTGTCTGGCATAATGTGTATAAGGGGCTCTGTTGTCTGGCATAACGTGTATAAGGGGCTCTGCTGTCTGGTGTAACATGTATAAGGGGCTTTGTTGTCTGGCGTAATGTGTATAAGGTGCTCTGCTGTCTGGTGTAACGTGTATAATGGGCTCTGCTGTCTGGTGTAACTTGTATAAGGGGCTCTGCTTTCTGGCATAATGTGTATGAGGGACTCTGCTGTCTGGCGGAATGTGTATAAGGGTCTCTGTTGTGTGGCGTAGCGTGTATAAGGAAGGGGCTCTGCTGCGTGGTGTAATGTGAATAATGGGCACTACTGTGCGGTGTAATGTGAATAACGGATACTACTGTAGATGTGCTATATTCTTTTAAACTGCCATGTGTTTGTGCCAATGCTCTGTCACTTTGTTCAGCCAGCCAGCCTTTGGCCAATAATGGTGAAAACAATATTGTGAGCTTTGAGGTGGTCAAAATTGACTGGAAATGGATGGAAATGAATGTCACTGCGGTAAAAATACTGTAGGAACAAAAAAAAGACCCAAATTATGTGATTTTAATTTGTATTTATTTTTTCCATTTTTGAATTAAAAAAAAAAAAAAACATCCAAAACCAGTGAGGGTGGTTTTGACAAAACCAAAACTGGTTGACAAATTAAAACCAAATTCAAAACCAGCAAAAATGATCAAGCACAAATCTCGACTAGAATGTTCCCTGCATTGTATAAAGGTAACTAGAATGGTGCCTGTTGTATATCTGTCACTGTAATTCTCTGTGTATTGTGTAGAGGTCTCTGTATTTCATAGATGTCACAAAAATAGTCTGTCAGATGGTGTTTGTAGGTGTTATAATTGTTTATAGGTCTTTGCTATACAGTGGTGCAAGTAGAAAATTTTTCTTAGTGGTACTGATGATAAAAGTGAGCGTGGTCACGTGTCATGAGGGGGCATGGTCACACAAAACTAGGGGAGTGGCTACATGACAATAGGGGCATGGCCACATTATGCCACACACCGTGATGCCCCTTACACATTATGCCACACACTGTCATGCTTATTACACATTATGCCACACACTGTCATGCTTATTACACATTATGCCACACACCATAATGCCCATTAAACATTATGCCAAACACCGTAACACCCATTACACATTATGCCACACACCATAATGCCCATTACATATTATACCACATACTGTAATGCCTTACATATTATACCACACACCAGGGGCGGATCCAGAAGAAAATGATAGGGTGGGGGGTACCATGGAAGGGGCAAGTACATTTGCATGCGGCTTCGGTGCATGTGAGGTGGCGCTTCTTATACAATGCCCACAGTTGTAGCGCTCATTATGCAATGTCCACTGTACTGGTAGTGCCCCTTATATAGACCCCATAGTAGTGGTGCCCCTTATGCAATGCCCCTATTGCCCCCAGCAGTAATGTTGCCTGTAGTAATGCCCCCAGTTATTTAGCGCCCTAGTAGTTATGCCCCCAGTGGTAATGCCCCTGCAGTTATGACCCCATTAGTTTACCCTCCCCCCCTTTAGTTTAGCCTCCCAGTGGTAATGCCCCCAGTAGTTTGCCTGCTTGTAGTTTAGCCACCAGTAGTAATGCCCTCCTGTAGTTTGCCCCATTGTAGTTTAGCCCCTGTAGTTATGCCCCCCTTGTAGTTTAGCCCCCAGTAGTAATGCCCCCAGTAGTTTGGCTCCTGTAGTTATCCCCCAGTAGTTTGGCCCCTGTAGTTATGCCCCCCTGTAGTTTAACCCCCAAGTAGTAATGTCCCTGTAGTTACGCCACCAGTAGAAATGCCCTCCTGTAGTTTGCCCCCAGTAGTTAGCCCCTTTGTAGTTGGCCCCCCGTAATAATGTCCCCCAGTAGTGTGCCCCCAGTAAATGCCCCCCAGTAATAATGTCCCCCAGTAGTAATGCCCCCTAGGAGTTTGCCCCCAATAGATGACCCCCAGTAGTAATGCCCCCCCCAGTAATAATGCCCCCAGTTGTAATACACCCAATAGATGCCACCAGTAATAATGTTCCCCAGTATTTTGCCCCAGTAGATGCCCCCCAGTAAAAATGTCCCCCAGTAGCTGCCCCCAGTAGTAATGCCCTCAATAGATGACCCCCAGTAATGCCCCCAGTAGATGCCCCCCAGTAATAATGCCCTCAGTAGTAATAACCCCCAGTAGTAATGCCCCTTGTTGATGCCCCCCAGTAGTAATGCCCCCAGTAGATACTCTCCCAGTAGTAATGCCCCAGTAGTAATGCCCCCCCACCCAGTAGTAATGTCCCTTGTTGATGCCCCCCAGTAGTAATGCCCCCAGTAGATGATACCCCAGTAATAATGCCCCCAGTAGTAATGCCCCCCCACCAAGTAGTAATGTCCCTTGTTGATGCACCCCAGTAGTAATGTCCTCCCCCCGTAGTTTGCCCCCAGTAGATGCCCCCGCTGCACTGAGGAAGAGAAAACACAACATACTTACCGAGCCCCGTTCCCGCTTCCAGACTGCTGCAGTAATCCTCCTCTTGGCGTCCGCTCCTCAGCACTATGAGAGAGACGTCATGACTGACGTCTCTCCCATAGCACACGCCGCACAGTGACAGCGCCAGAGGCAGGAGCTCAGTACTGAGCTCCTGCCTCCGGCTTTCGGTGAGGAGAGACGGGCGCCCGCTGGTAACACAATCTCAGCGGGCGCCCGTCATCTCCCTGTGCGGCGCCGGGGGTGGGGATGGGGGACGGAGGACGGAGGCCACAAATGACAGTGGGGGCACGGGCCCAAGTGCCACCCCCCCTGGATCCGCCACTGCCACACACCATAATGCCTATTACATATTATGACACACAGTTATGCCACTGACACCATTTTATGTCCCACACACAAAAATGCCCCTTATAAATTATGCCCCAGCTACCAAATTCCTTAATGGTAGTCCGTACCACCCCGTACCACCCTACTTTCAGCACTGTTGATCCAGTTTTCCATACATTTCCCTTTCCAATTAAACCACACCCCCATTAGAGAAACAACAACTTTTAACAGGCTGGTAGAAATGTGGGCGACTTGCTTATTTCTACCCCCAGGTTTGGCGTTTCCTGCCAGCCAGCCCCTGGCACCTGTACTTGGGTGGAGTAAGCTTCAATGGAACAACTAAAGGTGGTATCTAAAGATGCATCAGGTGGTATTGTCACGTGTACGGACGATGAATGTGGGCATCTCTATCTTTGCACATTTATACACATGTATGTACACCATGGGAGGACTATTTTAGTGGCATTTGCATAAAGCCAGGCCCAGCGCTACCCGCTCAGCAAAGGGATGCAGTGCAGGTAGGCGCCAGGCAGGAGAGGCGCTCTACCTGCTCTGCATACCCGCTGCTGCACCGCCCTGTCCCCACTGCTGCTGCTGCTGTGCCTGTCATAGTTTGACAAGCAGCAGTGCCGGCAGCTTGAAGCTCCACTTACCCCCCCAACAGCTTAATCTTCAGTGCCCGTCCAGGGAGAAAAGGGGCGGAGCAAAACCGGGCAAAGGGGGCAGAGCTAAACGGGTCCAGGCTGCTGCAGATCCTGCCAGCCAGAATACTGTAATAGGTAAGGAAGACTGAGAAAGTTCCCAAATCTCCAGCACATTACTTATCGGCATAGGAGGCACTGTAGTTGTGGTAACAGTGTGTGTGTTTCTCCACGGTTTGCTATGCTGCGGCCCCAATCCATATTCACGACTATACATACTGAAAAAAGATAACTGAGAGCTCCTGATTGTCCCTATAATGTGGCAGCCTTGCATGTCCCGATTTTCCCTATGTCAGTGTATCCTTAGTTTTCCCCCTGTTGTATTTCATTCCAATTACATGAACCAACCTGTAAGTGGGACTTATGCCATCACAAACGTGTCCATCTAGATCAGTGCAATAATGACATTAGTAGTATAATAAATGTAATGGTATACACACTGTGAATGGCGGCTCTAGTGGTGCAATGTGTAACCATAGTGATATGCAGTGTGAATTGTATGGTACTGATATGCGATGTGTAGTGTGAATGATATGCAGTGTACCGTAAGCAATGTGTGGTGTATACTATCAAGTAAGTAGTGGATGGGAAGGATGTGAGTGAGTATATATATGTGTGTGTGTGTTTAGCTATTATGTGTACAAGTGCCACTTCTGCGGGCATTATACATAAGCATGCTACTACTGGGGGCATTATACATAAGCGCACTACTACTGGTGGCATTATGCATAAGCACCGCTACTACTGGGGGTACTATGTGTATAAGCAGCGCTACTACTGGGGACATTATGTGTATAAGCACTGCTACTACTGGGGGTACTATGTGTATAAGCAGCGCTACTACTGGGGACATTATGTGTATAAGCACTGCTACTACTGGGGGTACTATGTGTATAAGCGGTGCTACTACTGGGGTCATTATGTGTATAAGCAGCACTAGTACGTGCGGTGTAATGTAAATAAGATTGTGCTACTGTGTGGGATGGGAGTACTATTGAGTGGCCACACCCCTTCTTTGTGAGAGCACACCCATTTGGGGCATACCTTTGTAAAGTATGGGAGGGTGCAAATGTATAGTTTGCAGGGGGGCGCCGAACACCCTAGCACCGGCCCTGCATAAAGCCATAGATGGGCGACCACCAACAGACACAGCAAGGCCGCATCTGTATCTGGGTGGTCTTCAGTATGCTGAATGTCGGGATCCCGGCGCACAGTATACCGCCGCCGGAATCCCGACACCCGGCATACCGACAGATATTCTCCCTCGTGGGGGTCCACGACCCCCCTGGAGGGAGAATAAATAGCGTGGCACGCGTAGCGCGCCACCGTGCCCTCAGCGTGGTGAGCGCAGCGAGCCCGCAAGGGGCTCCTTTGCACTCGGCACGCTGTCGGTATGCCGGCGGTCGGGCTCCCAGCGCCGGTATGCTGGTCGCCGGGAGCCGGCATACCATACTACACCCCTGTATCTACAGGTTCAGCTTTATATATATATATTTATACTGGTACATCTTAACAGATTTTAATTGTGAACCTTCACTGTTTGAATTTACAAAATAAAATGTATTAATTGTAAAAATACTAACGTTGTTTATATTTGTAAAAATATCACTAATAATGTGATGCCATTAACAAGTTTGTTGTCCTTTGAGCCTATTAAAACTATCAGTGATCAGCGACTTTCACGCTTCTTTCTGTTTTTGTCGGTCTGCAGTGTGGTGTGGAATTGCGACTTATGAAAAATGGGGCATTATAGGATGTTACAGGAAAGAGTTTTGGATTAGGTATCATATACAACGATTTTAGCATTGTTTCATACCTCTCCATGTTTGCCTGTGCCATACCGCCCAACCATCCCAAGTTTGGTGGGAGGTTTGCAGACTCCGGGTGGGCCCCCTCCTCTCCCTGGCGCCGTAGGCTGTGGCATTGTGATGGAGTCTACTGCACATGCGCAGGTCTCCGGAAACATGGCACCCGCCATGGTCCGGAGACAAATTTCGTACTGCGCAGGCGCGGTGGCCATTTTGGGTGTTATTTTTGCCACAGCTGCTGTGGCTGCAGCGGCTGCAGTGCCCATCACGGAAATTGAAGTATTAAAACAACATGGGTGCAGTGCGTACGGTGTGGAGCCCCCGTGGACCCAGGAGCCCGTGTGCACCGCACACATAGCACCCATGATAGAAACGCCAATGCCTCTACAATATAAGAAAGTAGAAATATATATGATAGAATTGGAGCATTTCCCTAAAGTCATTTAGATGGAAAACCCAGTGGATAAGTATAATGCAATAACTAATATCCCTCGGTTTATTCATTCATTAGTCACTTTGGGAATCAACTTTTAGCAAAAACCTACATAATTATAAATTCATTAATTGCTTGAGATTAGTGATGAAAGACTCATTTATATCATTGTACAAAACACATTATTATTAGAGTAACTCAGTTACTCTAACATCTGTCTACAGTCTTTCTGCACCCACCCCATACTCAAAGCTTACAGTACAATCTCATACAAAATGTATCGGGGGAAATATTTTTGACACAGTGGCTAGAGACACACAGAGAGCGGGGCTCACTTTGCTGGTATGTACTAACACAGTCTGTCGCAGTGTGGTGATTACAGGTTTTGGGTGGGATGTAATACTGTGAGGGAGATGTACTAAGCAGTGAAAAGAGTGGAAGAGTGAGTTGCCCATGGCAACCAATCAGCTGCTCTGTATTCTTGTATAGTATGTAAATTACTAATGGCACTTCAATGCTGATTGGTTGCCATGGGCAACTTCTCCACTGGCTTACTTCTCCACTCTATTCACTGCTTAGTACATCTCCCCCAAAGTCCGAGTTCGGCGACTGTGCGGGATGTCGGCCGAACTCGGACATTTCTCTAAAGGGGCAATCTTGTGCATGATAAAGCCTCTTTAAAAAAAAATGTCAGAGTTTGGCCGACATCCCACATGGCCACTGAACTCGGACTTCATTACATCCTGCCCTTTTTTTGTTACAGTTTTCAGATATAATACCCTGAAGAATGAGGGGTTAATGGTTAGGGGTTAGGAACCTGCGGTCACTGGCTTGAGATGCATGGAGGAATATGGGAGGCACTAGGACCCAGCGGGAACCTCTTAATCGTGTACTGCCAGGCAGTTTGCAGGATAACAGGCTGTTGGGGGTGGAGCAAGGAACATAGGGGGTGATTTAGAAGCGATCGCATTCTGAAGGCTTTTGTGGAGTGCGCTCGCGCAGCGGACACACTGCGCGTGTGCACCCAGTCAGTGCCAGATTAAGGTCCACATGGGCCTGGAGCTGACATTTGTAAAGGGCCTATTGTGTGCCGCAGCAGATGATGTGACTATTGCCATGGGGGTGTGACTAGTTATGTGGGGGGGAGGGGGGGTGGCCATGGAGTGTGACTAGCGCCTACCTCGAAAACCTCAGTCTCATTTCTCTGGCTACAAGACACAGACTGCCTATCACTGAATAGCAGCAGCCAGCAGGTCGTCCCTGATTATTATTATTATCCTTTATTTATATGGCGCCACAAGGGTTCCGCAGCGCCCAATTACAGAGTACATAAACAAATAATCAAAACAGAAAAACAGCAACTTACAGCTGAAGACAATATACTGTAGGACAAGTACAGGGTATATAAACATAGCTTCATCAGCAGACGACACTGAAATAAATATCAGGGTGGCAGAGAACTGGGGGATTTAGTGCCGTCGAAGGGAGTATGAAGTAGAAGGTGGTTTAAGTTAGAGAGGAAAAAGCACATGAGGGAAGAGGGCCCTGCTCGTGAGAGCTTACATTCTAAGGGTTGTAACACACTAGCCGGCTGGCGCCGCCCGGCAAAAACCCGGCCGGCTTTTAACCGCTGCCGTGATGCAAAGACACATTGAGCACAATGTGTCCTTAAACACGGCACAGTCCCGGCACGGCTGCCGGGTTGCAGCCGGAACTATTCACTGGAAGGTCCGGCTGCAGGGCCGGCGCCGGGCCGACTTTGAAGCCAGTAAACCGTGTGTGTGAAGGGGATCTTTCACACACAACGGTTTTTTCCCAAGCCGTGTCTAATGCTGCGCATGCGCACAGCATCACCCACGGCTCAAAGCCGTCCTGTGTGACAGACTCTGGGCTAAAACACACTACCCGGCTTTTGCCGGCCGGGAAAAAGCCGGACGGATTTTTCCCGTGCTGGCATTGTAGTTAACAGTGTGAGGGCTAGGGTCCCTTCACACTGCACGGCCCCGGCTGCCGGGTTGCAGCCGGGTCTCACCACTGGAAGGTCCGGCGGCCGGGCGGCCGCCGGGCCGTCTTTGCAGCCAGTAAACCGTGTGTGTGAAGGGGAGCTTTCACACACAACGGTTTTTTTCCAAGCCGTGTCTGATGCTGCGCATGCGCACAGCATTACACACGGCTCAAAGCCGTCCTGTGTGCGAGACTCTGCCGGTTTCTCCCGGATGGCAAAAAGCCGGACAAAGTTTGTCCGGCTTTTTGCCATCCGGGAGAAACCGGCCAGTGTGTTACAGCCCTCTGCCGGTTTCTCACGGATAGCAAAAAGCCGGACAAAGTTTGTCCAGCTTTTTGCCATCCGGGGAAAACCGGTTAGTGTGTTACAGCCCTAAGGGGAAGGGTAGACAGACAGGGGTGTCACAGATGGAGTAAACAGTGAGCGTTAAACAGAGGGTTAGGATGAGATTTGGCTGGGTTTGGTGAAGAAGTGGGTCTTGAGAGCCCGTTTGAAGTTTTGTAGAGAGGTGGAGAGTCTGAGGGGGAGAGGTAGGGAATTCCAAAGAAAGGGAGCAGCATGTGAGAAATCTTGGAGGTAGGAGTGGGAGGAAGTAACCAGCAAGTAGGTGAGGCGGCATGCATTATACTAAGCTTTCATTCCCACATATTATACACAGATACCTCTCCACCTACAGAGCTCACTACCTAACACATGTATCACACAGATACTAGGCGCTTGTCCGCAGATCTCACAATCTTACACACATATCTCACATATACTGAGCCTTCAACATCCCCAGAGCTTACAATCAAATACTGTACATACTGTACAAATACATCACACATACCTAGTAATATTACCCAGTATTTACAATCTAACACGTGTGCCATAAACCTTCTAAACTTTTGTCCATCGGTTTACAATCTCATCTAACAGCAGCATAATCCAAGGTCTCACCGATATTTGTATCTTGTTTTAAGAGCTGACAATCATATGTTGCTCTCTCCCCAACTAGAGCTTGTTATTCCACTACACAGGTACCATCAGAGAGACCTCACCTACAACTTGCCACCTAGTACGTATCACACATCCCCAAAATCAAATAATATGATTCAAAATTCAGATTTAAGTGTGCAGGTTCCTTGCCCACAGAGCTTGCAAGCGCAGAGATTGCCTTCTCACCTGGGAGGGGCAGGTAGTTGAGACAGGGGCCAAAGCAGTGGCTCTGTGCTCTCCCAAAACTCTTTGGGGCCTGAGACGTCAGCGCTCCTTCCCACTGCACCAGGGCTGAGACTTTTAGTTTGACTGCATAGCTCAGGCTCTCGCCTGATAACAAGCAGCCCTGTCACAATCACGCGGGCCGCCTTCACAGAGCTGAGGGTAAGCACAGCTCAACTGCCCCTGGTGCACTGGTGGTTTGGCAGTGCTTGGTGTGGAATCACACTTCATGAGGAGAAGCCAGGTGGCTGTGAGGCGCATGGAGGGCGTATGAAGCCTTCTACTGCAACCACCAATTTTAACAGTGTTGCCGGCATTTGAAGAACCCCGTGCGAGGTTAATTTTTGCTGGATGGTATGGGGAGAGATTAGTTGCGGTGCGAGTGAGCGGGACCTCAAGTGCCCGCTGGCAGCTGGATTTTTTTTTCTCCTGTCTCCAGCAGGGGTTGAAGCTACATCTGCCCCATTATTAATTCAACACTGGCTGGCACCCTGTACACACTGTAGCTGTGCTGCGAGCATCAGTGTAGACGGACGCATCTGTATGTATGGGGTCATTCCGAGTTGATCGCACGCTGCTGATCAGGGTACTACTGCGCATGCATATGCACCGCAATGCGCATGTGCGTCGTACGGGTACAAACAGCATCGTTGCTGGGCAATGCTTCTAGCGACGAATCCATTCGCACGGGTGATTGCAAGGAGATTGACAGAAAGAGGGCGTTTATGGGTGTAAACTGACCGTTTTCTGGGAGTGGTAGGGAAAACGCAGGCGTGTCCCGGCGTTTGCAGGGCGGGCGTCTGACGTGAATTCCGGGACTGGACAGGCTGAAGTGATCGCAAGGGCTGAGTAAGTTCAGACCTACTCTGAAACGGCAAAAAATGTTTTTGTACTGCTCGGCTGCACATGCGATCGCATACTTGCAAAGCGAAAATACACTCCCCAGTGGGCGGCGACTATGCGTTTGCACGGCTGCAAAAAGTAGCTAGCGAGCGATCAACTCGGAATGAGGGCCATAGAACAGTAATGCATACACATAGTATACATAGAAAAAAATAAGAATTTACTTACCGATAATTCTATTTCTCATAGTCCGTAGTGGATGCTGGGGACTCCGAAAGGACCATGGGGAATAGCGGCTCCGCAGGAGACTGGGCACAAAAGTAAAAAGCTTTAGGACTACCTGGTGTGCACTGGCTCCTCCCCCTATGACCCTCCTCCAAGCCTCAGTTAGGATACTGTGCCCGGACGAGCGTACACAATAAGGAAGGATTTTGAATCCCGGGTAAGACTCTTACCAGCCACACCAATCACACCGTACAACTTGTGATCTGAACCCAGTTAACAGCATGATAACAGAAGGAGCCTCTGAAAAGATGGCTCACAACAACAATAACCCGATTTTTGTAACAATAACTATGTACAAGTAATGCAGACAATCCGCACTTGGGATGGGCGCCCAGCATCCACTACGGACTATGAGAAATAGAATTATCGGTAAGTAAATTCTTATTTTCTCTAACGTCCTAGTGGATGCTGGGGACTCCGAAAGGACCATGGGGATTATACCAAAGCTCCCAAACGGGCGGGAGAGTGCGGATGACTCTGCAGCACCGAATGAGAGAACTCCAGGTCCTCCTCAGCCAGGGTATCAAATTTGTAGAATTTTGCAAACGTGTTTGCCCCTGACCAAGTAGCTGCTTGGCAAAGTTGTAAAGCCGAGACCCCTCGGGCAGCCGCCCAAGATGAGCCCACTTTCCTTGTGGAATGGGCTTTTACAGATTTTGGCTGTGGCAGGCCTGCCACAGAATGTGCAAGCTGAATTCTACTACAAATCCAACGAGCAATAGTCTGCTTAGAAGCAGGAGCACCCAGCTTGTTGGGTGCATACAGGATAAACAGCGAGTCAGATTTTCTGACTCCAGCCGTCCTGGAAACATATATTTTCAGGGCCCTGACTACGTCCAGTAACTTGGAATCCTCCAAGTCCCTAGTAGCCGCAGGCACCACAATAGGCTGGTTTAAGTGAAATGCTGAAACCACCTTAGGGAGAAATTGAGGACGAGTCCTCAATTCTGCCCTGTCCGTATGAAAAATTAGGTAAGGGCTTTTATTTAGGATAAAGCCGCCAATTCTGAAACACGCCTGGCTGAAGCCAGGGCTAACAGCATTACCACTTTCCATGTGAGATATTTTAAGTCCACAGTGGTGAGTGGTTTAAACCAATGTGATTTTAGGAACCCCAAAACTACATTGAGATCCCAAGGTGCCACTGGAGGCACAAAAGGAGGCTGTATATGCAGTACTCCCTTGACAAACGTCTGAACTTCAGGAACAGAAGCTAGTTCTTTTTGGAAGAATATTGACAGGGCCGAAATTTGAACCTTAATGGACCCTAATTTTAGGCCCATAGACAGTCCTGTTTGCAGGAAATGCAATAATCGACCCAGTTGAAATTCCTCTGTAGGGGCCTTCCTGGCCTCGCACCACGCAACATATTTTCGCCAAATACGGTGATAATGTTGTACGGTCACATCCTTCCTGGCTTTGATCAGGGTAGGGATGACTTCATCCGGAATGCCTTTTTCCTTCAGGATCCGGCGTTCAACCGCCATGCCGTCAAACGCAGCCGCGGTAAGTCTTGGAACAGACATGGTCCCTGCTGGAGCAGGTCCTTTCTTAGAGGTAGAGGCCACGGGTCTTCCGTGAGCATCTCTTGAATTTCCGGGTACCAAGTCCTTCTTGGCCAATCCGGAGCCACGAGTATAATCTTTACTCCTCTCCTTCTTATGATTCTCAGTACTTTTGGTATGAGAGGAAGAGGAGGGAACACATACACTGACTGGTACACCCACGGTGTTACCAGAGCGTCCACAGCTATTGCCTGAGGGTCCCTTGACCTGGCGCAATATCTGTCCAGTTTTTTGTTGAGGCGGGACGCCATCATGTCCACCTTTGGTTTTTCCCAACGGTTCACAATCATGTGGAAGACTTCTGGGTGAAGTCCCCACTCCCCCGGGTGAAGATCGTGTCTGCTGAGGAAGTCTGCTTCCCAGTTGTCCACTCCCGGAATGAACACTGCTGACAGTGCTATCACATGATTTTCCGCCCAGCGAAGAATCCTTGCCACTTCCGTCATTGCCCTCCTGCTTCTTGTGCCGCCCTGTCTGTTTACGTGGGCGACTGCCGTGATGTTGTCCGACTGGATCAACACCGGCTGACCCTGAAGCAGAGGTCTTGCCTGACTTAGGGCATTGTAAATGGCCCTGAGTTCCAGGATATTTATGTGAAGTGACGTTTCCATGCTTGACCACAAGCCCTGGAAATTTCTTCCCTGTGTGACTGCTCCCCAGCCCCTCAGGCTGGCATCCGTGGTCACCAGGACCCAATCCTGAATGCCGAATCTGCGGCCCTCTAGGAGATGAGCACTCTGTAACCACCACAGGAGAGACACCCTTGTCCTTGGAGACAGGGTTATCCGCTGATGCATTTGAAGATGCGATCCGGACCATTTGTCCAGCAGATCCCACTGAAAAGTTCTTGCGTGGAATCTGCCGAATGGAATCGCTTCGTAAGAAGCCACCATCTTTCCCTGGACCCTTGTGCATTGATGTACTGACACTTGGCCTGGTCTTAGGAGGTTCCTGACTAGGTCGGATAACTCCCTGGCTTTCTCTTCCGGGAGAAACACCTTTTTCTGTACTGTGTCCAGAATCATTCCTAGGAACAGCAGACGTGTCGTCGGAATCAGCTGCGATTTTGGAATATTTAGAATCCATCCGTGCTGTCGTAGTACTACTTGAGATAGTGCTACTCCGACCTCTAACTGTTCTCTGGACCTTGCCCTTATCAGGAGATCGTCCAAGTAAGGGATAATTAAGACGCCTTTTCTTCGAAGAAGAATCATCATTTCGGCCATTACCTTGGTAAAGACCCGGGGTGCCGTGGACAATCCAAACGGCAGCGTCTGAAACTGATAGTGACAGTTCTGTACCACAAACCTGAGGTACCCTTGGTGAGAAGGGCAAATTGGGACATGGAGGTAAGCATCCTTGATGTCCAGAGACACCATATAGTCCCCTTCTTCCAGGTTCGCTATCACTGCTCTGAGTGACTCCATCTTGAACTTGAACCTTTTTATGTAAGTGTTCAAGGATTTCAGATTTAAAATGGGTCTCACCGAGCCGTCCGGCTTCGGTACCACAAACAGCGTGGAATAATACCCCTTTCCCTGTTGTAGGAGGGGTACCTTGATTATCACTTGCTGGGAATACAGCTTGTGAATGGCTTCCAATACCGCCTCCCTGTCGGGGGGAGACGTTGGTAAAGCAGACTTCAGGAACCGGCGAGGGGGAGACGTCTCGAATTCCAATTTGTACCCCTGAGATACTACCTGCAGGATCCAGGGGTCCACTTGCGAGTGAGCCCACTGCGCGCTGAAATTCTTGAGACGGGCCCCCACCGTCTTGCCTTAGTCCGCTTGTAAGGCCCCAGCGTCATGCTGAGGACTTGGCAGAAGCGGGGAAGGGCTTCTGTTCGTGGGAAGAGGCTGTCTGCTGCAGTCTTTTTCCCCTTCCTCTGCCCCGGGGCAGATATGAGTGGCCTTTTGCCCGCTTGCCCTTATGGGGACGAAAGGACTGAGCCTGAAAAGACGGTATCTTTTTCTGCTGTGAGGTGACTTGGGGTAAAAAGGTGGATTTCCCAGCCGTTGCCGTGGCCACCAGGTCCGATAGACCGACCCCAAATAACTCCTCCCCTTTATACGGCAATACTTCCATATGCCGTTTGGAATCCGCATCACCTGACCACTGTCGCGTCCATAACCCTCTTCTGGCAGAAATGGACATCGCACTTACTCTTGATGCCAGAGTGCAAATATCCCTCTGTGCATCACGCATATATAGAAATGCATCCTTTAAATGCTCTATAGTCAATAATATATTGTCCCTGTCCAGGGTATCAATATTTTCAGTCAGGGAATCCGACCAAGCCACCCCAGCACTGCACATCCAGGCTGAGGCGATTGCTGGTCGCAGTATAATACCAGTATGTGTGTATATACTTTTTAGGATATTTTCCAGCTTCCTATCAGCTGGTTCCTTGAGGGCGGCCGTATCAGGAGACGGTAACGCCACTTGTTTTGATAAGCGTGTGAGCGCCTTGTCTACCCTAGGGGGTGTTTCCCAACGCGCCCTAACCTCTGGCGGGAAAGGGTATAATGCCAATAATTTTTTAGAAATTAGCAGTTTTTTATCGGGGGAAACCCACGCTTCATCACACACCTCATTTAATTCATCTGATTCAGGAAAAACTACGGGTAGTTTTTTCACACCCCACATAATACCCTTTTTTGTGGTACTTGTAGTATCAGAAATGTTCAAAACCTCCTTCATTGCCGTGATCATGTAACGTGTGGCCCTACTGGAAAATACGTTTGTTTCCTCACCGTCGACACTGGAGTCAGTGTCCGTGTCAGTGTCTGTATCGACCTGAGGTAACGGGCGTTTTATAGCCCCTGACGGTGTTTGAGACGCCTGTACAGGTATTAACTGATTTGCCGGCTGTCTCATGTCGTCAACAGTCTTTTGTAAAGTGCCGACACTATCACGTAATTCTTTCCATAAGACCATCCAGTCAGGTGTCGACTCCCTAGGGGGTGACATCACTAACACAGGCAATTGCTCCGCCTCCACTTTTCCTCCTCATACATGTCGACACAGCGTACCGACACACAGCACACACACAGGGAATGCTCTGATAGAGGACAGGACCCCACTAGCCCTTTGGGGAGACAGAGGGAGAGTTTGCCAGCACACACCAGAGCGCTATATATATACAGGGATAACCTTATATAAGTATTTTTCCCTAATATAGCTGCTGTATATATTAATATGCCAATTTAGTGCCCCCCCTCTCTTGTTTTACCCTGTTTCTGTAGTGCAGGACTGCAGGGGAGAGTCAGGGAGCCTTCCTCCAACGGAGCTGTGAGGAAAAAATGGCGCCAGTGTGCTGAGGAGATAGGCTCCGCCCCCTTCACGGCGGCCTTTCTCCCGCTTTTTAATGGAAAAATTGGCAGGGGTTAAATGCATCCATATAGCCCAGGAGCTATATGTGATGTATTTTTTGCCAAAAAAAGGTTTTTTATTGCGTCTCAGGGCGCCCCCCCCCCCCCAGCGCCCTGCACCCTCAGTGACCGGAGTGTGAAGTGTGCTGAGAGCAATGGCGCAAAGCTGCGGTGCTGTGCGCTACCTTATTGAAGACAGGACGTCTTCTGCCGCCGATTTTCCGGACCTCTTCACTCTTCTGGCTCTGTAAGGGGGCCGGCGGCGCGGCTCCGGGACCCATCCATGGCTGGGCCTGTGATCGTCCCTCTGGAGCTAATGTCCAGTAGCCTAAGAAGCCCAATCCACTCTGCACGCAGGTGAGTTCGCTTCTTCTCCCCTTAGTCCCTCGGTGCAGTGAGCCTGTTGCCAGCAGGTCTCACTGAAAATAAAAAACCTACTTTAAACTTTTACACTAAGCAGCTCAGGAGAGCCCCTTAGCCTGCACCCGTCTCGTTCGGGCACAAAAATCTAACTGAGGCTTGGAGGAGGGTCATAGGGGGAGGAGCCAGTGCACACCAGGTAGTCCTAAAGCTTTTTACTTTTGTGCCCAGTCTCCTGCGGAGCCGCTATTCCCCATGGTCCTTTCGGAGTCCCCAGCATCCACTAGGACGTTAGAGAAATGTATATATATATATATATATATACACACATACATACATATACTGTGTGTGTATATATATATATATATATATATATATATACACACACACACTATACATACCGGCGTTCAGGATATCGGCATTTGGGATGCTGATGCCGGAATACCAACATTGGTCAGAATGCTGGTGCGGGATCCCCACATGGATAAAAATGCCGGCACTGGAATCCCGACTGCTGGCTCCCGAACGTAAGTGTGCTGTGGTAGGAGATGGAGGGGAAAGGTTTAGGCTGTGGGAGGGTTAGTATTAGGCTGCGGGAAGAGGGTTAGTTCTGGGGAGGGGGGATTAGGCACCACCGGGAAGGGTTAGGCTGCGGGGGTGGAAAGGTTAGCTTTAGGCTACAGGTGTGTGTGTGTGTGTGTGGGGGGGGGTTAGGTTTAGGCATCACCGAGTAAAGTTAGGGTCAGGCTGCGGGAAGGGAGGGTTAGGTGGGGCAGTAGATGAGGGTTAGTATACTTACCTTCCAGGTGTCAGGATTTGGCATGTAAGGGTGATGTCTGTATTCTGACCGCTGCCATCACAAAGATCCTGATACCATACCTGCATGCATATATAGCGTATAGTATATATATATATATATATATATATATATATATAAAGCACACACATACAATACACATGCATACATAGCGTATAGTATATTATATATATATATAAAGCACACACATACAATACACATGCATAAAGCACACACATACAATACACGTACAAAATATACATATATATGCAGAGTACATGTTGTATACATAGTATAGATAACTATACATACTGCAAAAGAGCAGGGAGGGTGTTACAGGAGGTGCTGGATAGAGATGGAACTTGTAGGTTTTGGTGAGGGGAAATGAAGCTTATAAAAGTAATTATCCTGTACAGTACTATACACATGTATGTGTGTGTGACACACTGACAGATGACTAACCATCTCTCCTGTGTTGAGTTCCTGGCTGCAATATCATTCATTCTTCAGCCTGCTGCCCGGGTAGTTGCTGGTCTGTGTGTGGGTGGGGGGTGTCTGTGCTCTGATTGGCTGAGTGACTGTGTGTGATGTGTCACTCAGCCAATCGGAGCACAGCAGATGCTGCTGAGGAGTTCCTGCACTGATCAGGATTCTCCTCAGCGTTACAGCAGGGCGCACCACAGCTTCAGCAGCTGATAGTGAGTTCCTACTGTATACAGCTTGTCACCAGCCCGACCCTGCCTTGGCCACGCCCCCGATGATAGTGGGAGGAGTTACAGAGCAGGGGGCACACCTGGGATTAACCAACAGCCCAGGCCGACTCTGATTGTGAGGATAGGCCAGTGGGCGGGGCTATGGACGGATTCGGGGGCAGAGCCTCAGAGGTATTCAGGACTGACTCGGGCCGGCAGAGTTTCAGACCTCTGTGGTCGGAACTTTGGCCAGCTGGTTTGGGGTGTTGTGGGCCTATTTTCAATGGGAGGCCTGGAGCTGCAGCTCCATCCGCCCCATTGTTAATCCGGCCCTGCACCCAGTAAGTCCCAGTGAGATGCTAAAAGCATTTCACTGGTGCGATTGCCTCTGCCTGATTGACAGGCAGAGGCGGTTGCGGGGCAGAAGAATGCCGCTGGTGGGGCGCAGTACGGACAACGCATGCGTGTCCGGACTGTTGTGGGTGCTGGCTGCGGCAGCTGCGTGAGGTCACACTTGGCGGATGCGAAAGCGAGGGGCGGAGCCTGACATGCTAGCCCTGTGCTGGGAGTCCCCCCGCATATCAGAGAAACTGATCGTAGATGTGCTAAGAGGCATTGGTAATAGCGACAGTGTGGAGGTGGATGTTGAGAGCGGGCCACACTGATAGGAGCAGGAAGCACTGCAGGTGCTAATTACAAAAAACACACACACACACACACACACACACACACACACACACACACACACACACACACACACACACACACATATATATGACTGCCTAGGGATTAAGGTTTATTAATGTAATTCATTATTTAGCCATCTGGGCTACCTTATTACCGTGACGTGTTTTTCTGAATTTCAGATGTGACTTTTGTTTTTTATAAGAATCTTATTTACCAAGCGGTAAAAAAGTAAGTATGCAGAACAGTACACTTGTAACATTATGGGAGAACATACAATCTCCACAAAGATAGGACCCTGGTTGTTATCAAACTCATTATCCTATCACTCTGAGATAACAATGCTAACCATTGTGCCAGCAAGCTGCCACAGAGGGGATTTTTTTGGGTTTGTGTGGATAGTTTTGTCATCTGGACCCCCAATTGTAGAAAGGCATCCCCTCGCAGGGCTCGCCACACTTCGGGCTCGCCACAAGGTTTATAACCAACTCTATGCAACATGGATAGAGAAGGTATGAAAAAGTCCAAAAACATGTAAAATATAAAAAAAAACCCTGTGTCTACCTTTTTTATGTCATTCATTTTCTTGTCGACATTTTGACCCTGTCTACCTTTTGACCCTGTTGACCTTTTGTACTGTCTACTTTTTTCATGTCGACCTTTTGACCCTGTCGACCTAATGTCTAACATATGGTGTCTATCTATTGAATGTCTAACTAGACACTATCTATCTATCATCCGGATACCCTTCAGTTGTTTGGGAGAGATTTAGTGGGTAATACTTTCTGTGGTATCAGTGCAGTCCTTATGTGTCCTAATGATCACATTTCTGAACTTATTTTATTATACAAATGCAGTTTGCAAAGTATTGTTATGAAATTCAGTGGGAGTCACATGCCTAGGTGGTGACATCATTTTTATCACCATTTGGTTTTATTATGTTGATAGTGATCTCCAGTGGCATTTTTTTACATCAACAACTTAGGGACAATACTTTCTCCTTACAGAAGCAGCACAAGCAGGGACTGATACATTTTTTCAGACATTCTCTTGGACTTTATAACAGTCTCTTAGGCCATGTAATGTTCTCTTAAGTCAAGGACCTTTAGTAAACTGAGCCCCATATTAGACACAAGTGGCTATCACCACCAAGAGCGATGGAGTGTTTGGTGTGGGAACTGATGAGTCCCCAAGTTTATACTGTAAGGTCCAGGTTGGACAAGGCCGCTGCTGTTGGTGATGATGAGGGTTGCTCTTTCATGACCACTGTGTTACTAGGATTTGAATATTTATAAAGTTCAAGTCAGGTCCAAGTTTATACCCATCAAGACAGCCTTGACATAGACAAGAAGTCGACTGGAAATATGCTAAGCCATAGTTGAGGCATTTGAGAGTTAGGTAGGACAGAAACCCTAATGGGAGACTAAAGAGCTTTCCGGGTACATCATGGATGATGACAATGCATTACCAAGTCTGATACTGCCGAGCCAGTCCATTAATGACTGAAATGTGAGGCCAGGGATCTTGAGCATAATGATAGTGCCTGAGCACGCATGGCTACTGTCACCCTGTGTCTTGTGTTAGGGCCTTGGGTTTATTTGAGCTTATAGCAATTGAACTGATACCAGCCAATCAGGAGAACTGCTCAGGAAGATGTTGCTGAGTGAGAGTGACCATACTCAGGGCATGAACTGTTGCTAAAAGTACATACAGGTGCCGGGCTGTAACAAGGGCTCTCTGAAACAGTTGTGATCTCTAAGTCCCTGAAGAGTTTAGCAATCTGCCTGAGCCCAGGCTGAGTATCTGCAATACAGTAACGATTTTGCTCACCACTGAAGTAATCACTTGGGTATGTGTGCTACAAGATAATGACCTCTGCACTCCAGCACACATATGGATACATGATAAATGTTATGCCATGCCTCTCGGATGGAGAAGTTCAGTACACGTGCACATAGAATGTTTTTCAGAAGTGCTTGTTGTGTGATGTCACCACGTCATGTGCACCATAGAGGCACCCCGCTACAGCACTGTACAGGAGGTTTTAATATACTCACAGTACTGTACATCCTGTCTTTCTTCTGCCATACAGAAAGGGGGTGCCTGTGCTCTAGTCTAGACATCATTAATCCCTATCAGAAAAAGCTCTGTCTATGCACAATAGGCCTAATTCAGATTTGTACGTAAACCCAATGGTTGTGGGTCTGCACATGTGCATAAGAGGTCTCGCAATATCACTGCCCACTGTCAGTTGCAGATGATTGACATGCTGCAGCATTTGGGGGTGGAGCAGGGGCGGCACTTGGCACCATTCTACAAAGCGTTGCACCCGTTTTGTAAGCATATTGGGTCCAGGGTCTTCGTCGTCGGATGCAAACTTACTGGATGCGGGTGTCCAGATCTGACAGCCAGCCTGATTAAGCTTCAGCTTACATAGGCTGACTGGTGTCTAAACACTTCATCCTCAGACGGAGCACTCAGATCTCACAAATGCTGACAGGAAGCATCTATCTCAAACATACACATCCCGCTGCATTTGATTTTTATTTACACAGAACCACACAGCAGCTACTTGCGGGTGTGCAATTCCATACAAGCATGCAGGGCCAGATTACGTGGGGAGGGTAGCGGTTACCCTTGGGCCCCCACACACAGGGTGACTCTGACCCTGCATTTGCCAAGAACAGGTGCACAGCGGTACCTGTTCCCAGACGGGGGCTGCCGCGGCTCTGCATTCTGCATGCACAGACAGACTGTATACAGCGCAGAGCGGATCTTGAGTCCACCCATGAGCGTCTGATGAGAGGACTCTGTATGCTCTCTGTAGGCTGGCTGTGCATGCAGAACAGAGCCGGAAGCATGCCATCACCACGGGAGCTGAGTTCTCGGGAATACGGGGGAGGGGTTACCAGGGCTGCACCCTGTAGTGTAAACATGGGTGGAGCTATATGGGGGGTGGGGGTGACAAGTTAAGGTGCCATTTTATCAGAAGGGGCCCCTACAACTTTGTTGTCCCGATGCCCCCACAAGCCATGACCTGGCCCTGCAAACATAAATTAGGCCCAATGTGTACTCACATTAAGCAGAAGGATTAAAAAAATGCACCAGAAAAAAATAGGATTTTAATTACCAACCGGTAAATCCTTTTCTCGTGGTCCGTAGGGGATACTGGGAATCCATTTAGTGCCATGGGGTATAGACGGGTCCACTAGGAGCCATGGGCACTATAGAAGTTTGATTAAGTGTGCTGGCTCCTCCCTCTATGCCCCTCCTACCACACTCAGTCTTGGAAACTGTGCCCGAGGAGACGGACATACTTTGAGAGAAGGATATAGAAAAAGAAAAATGGTGAGATTTCGAACCAGCGCAACCATAACAAGAGGAAAGCCATGCTAACCAAAACTTGTAAACAGGAACAGCAACAGCTGAACCAAACAACATTTATTAACTAAGTAACAGTGCAGGAAGAACGAAGCATCGGGCGGGCTTCCATTATCCCCTACGGTCTATGAGAAAAGGATTTACCGGTAGGTAATTAAAATCCTATTATCTCTTATGTCCTAGGGGATACTGGGAATCCATTTAGTACCATGGGGAAGTACCAAAGCTCCCAAACCGGGTTGGAGAGTGCTGAGGTTCCTGCAGAACTGATTGACCAAACTGAAGGCCCTCAGAGGCCAAAGTATCGAACTTGTAAAACTTAGCAAATGTGTTCGAACCTGACCAAGTAGCTGCTCTGCACAGCTGTACAGCCGAGACACCCCGGGCAGCCACCCAAGAAGAACCCACCGACCTAGTAGAGTGGGCCTGTACAGATTTTGGAACCGGCAAGCCTGCCGGGGAATAAGCATGCTGGATAGTGAGCCTGATCCAGCGTGCAATGGACTGCTTTGAAGCAGGATACACAATTTTCTTGGGATTATAGAGAACTAATAGCGAGTCTGATTTCCTGTGACGAGCTGTACTCTTTACATACACCTTCAAAACCCTTACGACATCCAAAGACTTTGAAGTAGCAGAGGCGTCCGTAATAGCCGAAACCACAATAGGTTGGTTGATGTGAATTGCGGACACCACCTTGGGAAGAAATTGCTGACGAGTCCTGAGTTCAGCTCTGTCCTCATGGAAAGTTAGGTAGGGGCTTCTGCAAGACAACGACCCCAACTCCGACGCACATCTTGCTGAAGCCAAGGCCAACAGTGTGACGGTCTTCCACGTAAGGTACTTTACGCCTACCTCCTGTAATGGTTCAAACCAGTCTGATTAGAGGAACTGCAGCACCAAGTTGAGATCCCAAGGTGCCGTGGGAGGCACAAAGGGAGGTTGGATGTGTAGAACACCTTTCAAGAACGTCTGAACCTCAGGGAGAGAAGCCTATTGTTTCTGAAAAAAAAATAGACAAGGCCGAAATCTGAACTTTTATGGAGCCTAGACGTAGGCCCACATCCACTCCCGACTGCAGAAAAAGCAGGAAACGTCCCAGATGGAATTCTACCACAGAATAATGTCTACTCTCACACCAAGAGACATATTTCTTCCAGATATGGTGGTAATGTTTAGACGACACCCCCTTCCTGGCTTGAATCATAGTCAGGAATCCCACTCCTGGCTAGAATCAGCCGTTTAACTTCCATGCCATTAAACATAGCCACGGTAAGTCTTGATAAACGAATGGGCCCTGTTGCAGAAGATCCTTGTGAAGAGGTGGAGGCCACGGATCTTTGAGCAGCATCTCGAGAAAATCCGCATACCAGGCCCTTCATGGCCAGTCCGGAGCAATGAGGATTGCTTGAACCTTTTCCCTTTTTATTCTTTTTAGAATTCTTGGGATCAGAGGAAGTGGAGGGAACACATACACCAGCTGGTATACCCACGGAGTTGTCAGAGCGTCTGCTGCCACTACTTGTGGGTCTCTCGACCTGGAACAATACCGCTAGAGCTTCTTGTTGAGTTGAGAGGCCATCATGTCGATTTGTGGATATCCCCACCGACGTGTCAACCACCGGAACACCTCCGGGTGAAGGCCCCACTCCCCCGGATGCTGGTCGTGTCTGCTGAGGAAGTCTGCTTCCCAGTTCTCTACTCCTGGAATGAAGACTGCCATCAACGCCACAGCATGTTTTTCCCCCCAGAGGAGAATTCTTGACACCTCTGACATTGCGTCTCTGCTTTTAGTTCCGCTCTGTCAGTTTATGTACGTCAC
The DNA here is from genome assembly GCF_028390025.1 of Pseudophryne corroboree. NCBI lineage: Eukaryota > Metazoa > Chordata > Amphibia > Anura > Myobatrachidae > Pseudophryne > Pseudophryne corroboree. Next base: position 333,391,749 of record NC_086451.1, read on the forward strand.
CGCCATTACATTGTCCGACTGGACCTAAATGGCCTGATTCTGTAGAAGAAATGAGGCCTGCAGAAGGGCGTTGCAGATAGCCCTGAGTTCCAGTATGTTTATTGGAAGGACAACTTCCTGCCTTGACCATCTTCCCTGAAACTGAACCCCCTGGGTGACTGCTCCCCAACCTGTGAGGCTTGCGTCTGTGGTTAGCAGAATCCAATTCTAAATCCCGAACCTCCGACCCTCGACTAGGTGAGAAGTCTGTAACCACCACAAGAGGGAGATCCTGGATTTCGGAGACAGACGAATCCTCTGGTGCATGTAAAGATGCAATCCGGACCATTTGTCCAACAGATCCAGCTGGAAGGGCTCGCAAAACCATGTGCACTGCAGGGGGTGCAGATATAACATCTGCAGAGAGAGTTAGATTTGGGTGGGGTGTGTTCAAACTGAAATCTAAATTGCAGTGTAAAAATAAAGCAGCCAGTATTTACTCTGCACAGAAACAATACAACCCACCCAAATCTCACTCTCTCTGCAAATGTTATATATGCCCCCCTGCAGTGCACATGGTTTTGCCCAACTGCTAACAAAGTTGGCGAGTAAAAATAAAGCAGCCAATATTTGTCCTGCATAGAAACAATATAACCCACCCAAATCCAACTCTCTCTGCACATGTTATATCTGCCCCCTCCCCCCTGCAGTGCACATGGTTTTGCCCATTAGTGAAAGATTTTGCTTTTGCGATCAACCCTGAATTAGGACCTTAGGCCCTGCCCTCTCACTGCACTATAGGGAACATTGGGGGTAATTCCAAGTTGATCGCAGCAGGAATTATGGGGCAGATGTATAAACCTGGAGAAGGCATAAGGAAGTGATAAACCAGTGATATGTGCTAGGTGATAAATGCAGCAGCCAATCAGATCCAATATGTAAATGAACAGTAAGGATCTGATTGGCTGGTGCATTATCACCTTGCACTTAACACTGCTTTATCACTGGTTTATCACTTCCTTATGCCTTCTCCAGGTTAATACATCTGCCCCTTTGTTAGCAGTTGGGCAAAACCATGTGCACTGCAGGGGAGGCAGATATAACATGTGCAGAAAGAGTTAGATTTGGGTGGGTTATTTTATTTCTGTGCAGGGTAAATACCGGCTGCTTTATTTTTACACTGCAAATTAGATTGCAGATTGAACACACCACACCCAAATAAATCTAACTCTCTCTGCACATGTTATATCTGCCTCCCCTGCAGTGCACATGGTTTTACCCAACTGCTAACAAAATTCCTGCTGCGATGAACTTGGAATTACCCCCAAAGTACACAAAGCATTTGACTATCAGTCAAATGTTTTGTTTTTCTTTCCGTAAACGGCTATTAGGAGCCATTTACTAACGCTGTATGCTTGAATAATATCTTGGGGTAAGAGCTGTACTTTGTGATAATAGGACTTCCGAGTTTATGACCCGGAGTACGATCTGCGCATGCGTCTAGTGATGCATGTGCCACGGGGGCTGCTGGGAGAGATCCGATTGGATCCCTCCCTCTCGGTGGGGAAATGCGAAAGAAGCACATAGGCTTCTAAGATGCCATTGCCCACCGCACCCAAACCCTGGAATCTATCGCATTCTGGGGCTTGGTACATATGCGGTATGCAAACATACCTCCGGAAAAGGCATTTTTGGCCACATTTTACAGCTTGATGCATCACGTCCACAATGATAACTTTAAGTGAACATTAAGTAAAACCTGTAAGCCAAAATACAATCTTACTGCTCTGCCGGTGAATTGGGTATCTGGTCCTTAGGGCCACAGTACTTAGGTCGACACTCATTAGGTCGACCACTATTGGTCGACATGGCTTAGGTCAACATGGTCTATAGGTTGACATGGAAAAGGGTTGACATGAGTTTTTCACCTTATTTTTTTTACTTTTTCATACTTTATGATCTACATGGACTACAATTGGGAACGGTAACCTGTGCCAAGCGCAGCGGAAGCACCTTGCCCGAAGCATGGCAAGTGAAGTGAGCCATGCGAGGGGACACGGTGCACTAATTGGGGTTCCCGTTTACTTTACGAAGAAAACAACACATATAAACTTTAAAAACTAATGCCGACCTTTTTCCATGTCGACGTCGACCTGGTGACCATGTTGACCTATTCCAGGTGTCGACCTAGTCACTGTCGACCAATAGTGGTCGAACTAGTCACTGCCGACCTAGTTACTGCCTATGCCAGGCATGTCCAAACTGCGTCCCTCCAGCTGCTGTGAAACTACATATCCCAGCATGCCCTAACACAGTTTTGCTGTCAGTGAAAGCTAAAGCTGTGTCAGGGCATGCTGGGATGTGTAATTTCTCAACAGCTGGAGGGCCGCAGTTTGGACATGCATGGCCTATGCTATGATCCACACCCGATGAATGGATACATGAAGAAAGGAGAATATGGGCATTCATCCACCAGAGGGCAGTGTAGGTTGCTGCATATGCAATCTGTAGAAGATAAGGGCCCTCATTCCGAGTTGTTCGCTCGGTATTTTTCATCGCATCGCAGTGAAAATCCGCTTAGTACGCATGCGCAATGTTCGCACTGCGACTGCGCCAAGTAACTTTACTATGAAGAAAGTATTTTTACTCACGGCTTTTTCTTCGCTCCGGCGATCGTAATGTGATTGACAGGAAATGGGTGTTACTGGGCGGATACACGGCGTTTCAGGGGCGTGTGGCTGAAAACGCTACCGTTTCCGGAAAAAACGCAGGAGTGGCCGGGGAAACGGTGGGAGTGCCTGGGCGAACGCTGGGTGTGTTTGTGACGTCAACCAGGAACGACAAGCACTGAAATGATCGCACAGGCAGAGTAAGTCTGGAGCTACTCTGAAACTGCTAACTCGTTTGTAATCGCAATATTGCGCGTACGTCGGTCGCAATTTTAAGAAGCTAAGATTCACTCCCAGTAGGCGGCGGCTTAGCGTGTGTAACTCTGCTACATTCGCCTTGCGAGCGAACAACTCGGAATGAGGGCCAACGTTCTATGTTTTGCATGCTCTCATGCTCAGTCTGTTTTGCATATAGAAAGACAAAACAATTTGTACAGCTATTCAATGTTCTGAGCAAAATGGATGATTATGTCTCCTCAGGACAAGCTGATCATTCTTCCCCATGCCTTATTGCTTTGAACAAAAGATTTTTCATGTGTTCCCAAAAGAGCATTGTGGTATCCACTCAAGGGAGAAATATTTATCTGAATGTGCAAATCAGTGCAGTCTTCTTTAGTCCTGTCCTTTACTATAGTCCTTTCTGTATACCTATATGGCAATACAACCCCTCATTTACAACGTATGGGGCAGATGTACAAAGCCTTGATGAGAAATGAAGTGGAGATAAAGTACCAGCCAATCAGCTCCTATATGTCATGTTATAGGCTGTGTTTGAAAAATGACTGTTAGGAGCCGATTGATTGGTAGTTTATTTCTCTCCAGTTTATCGCTCTCAAAGGCTTTAGTGCTTTTGCCCCTTTTAGTTTCCTCTCCTAAAAGGTGTTCCCAGTTTCACTAGATGCCTCCTGCTAAACGACTGATAGATTTAAAGCAGCAATAGAATTAAATGCTAAGCAAGACTGCAGTGGCGCCAAGGGCGGAGGCAGGGAGCGGGTACTAATAGCCCCTCTTACATGGCAGCAGCATGCCTTTGAAAAGCCTATCCACTCCAGCTACAAGCTTACTCCTTTCCAGATTTGTGAATAGATGGAATTGGGACAGGTGGGAAATGGCAATGTATGTACATGCCCACAAAATATCACTCAGTATTCTACCTAACGTGACTGTATGTTTTAAAAATGTAGTGTTTCCCTAACTTTTTTTTGTAATATATCTGGTGATGCCCATTGGAATACTAAGCATCAATGGTCCCCATACAGATGTGTCCACATACTGTTTTCTATGTTGCTCAATTTGGCATGCCATGCCTAGTACGGTTAAAGGTTTTTCTATAATTTTTGTTTACCGTAATAGAATATGTATAAAAGTAGTATATTAAAAAATCTCAGTCTATGGCATTCCAAGCTGTGCCATACATGGCAGGATAAAGGAAAGGTGAATGTGGACACATCTGTATGTGGGGGTGGATTCCGAGTTGATCGCAGCCAGCAACTTTTTGCTGCTGGTGCGCTCAACTAATCCCCGCTTATGGGGGAGTGTATTTTAGCTTAGCAGGGCTGCATTCGCTTGTGCAGCCCTGCTAAGCAAAAAAAGTTTTAAGCAACCTAGGAGTAAGGCTGGAGCTACTTACCCTGTACGACGGATCCAGCGACGTTCCTCCCGGCTTTGACGTCAGACATCCGCCTGTGTTTGGACGACCACTCCCCGAAAGCGGCATCCAACGGTGAGTATCCGCCCCGACACGCCTCTCCGCTGTCAATCTTCATGCGATCGGTGCTGCATCTTTTTTCGCTGTGCATGTCGTTGCCCAGCGACGCAACGACGCACGTGCGCAATGCGTACACCACGCATGCGCAGTTCCAACCCATTCACACTGCAGCAAAGAACTGCTGCATGCGAACGGGTCGGAATGACCCCCATGGTGCTATCCGTGCTTACAGGGGCGTAGCCAGAACTTAGTGGGCCCCATAGCAACATTTTAAAGGACCCCCTGTCCCAATGATTCTAGAGAGACACCTCCCTGCAGCAATTATTAATTTTATGCTCCATAATAGTGCCCTAGTTTTTTTTTTATAAACCATAGTAATGCCTAGTTTATTTTTGAACCATAAAAGTGCCCTATTTCACATTATGTCACATTGTAGGGTTGTCCCAGTACGCAATATGCCACACAGTACCCCCAATTCACATTATGACATAATGTCCCCAGTTCATATTATGTCATGTTACAGTGCTCCCCCCCCCCGTTCATATTACGCCACACTATAGTACCTCCAAGTCATATTGTGCCACATTACAGTGCCCAGTTCATATTAGGTAACATTATAATGCCCACCAGTTCATTTTATACCACATTACAATGAGCAGGTCCAGAGGTATAACTAGATAAATTGTAGGTCCCAAGTCAAAAGTTTGTAAGGGCCCCTGTATCACATGTGACTGTGACAGGGAAAGTGATCCCCTATCAGCTCTGGGCCCCATAGCAGCTGCACTGCCTGCACCTATGGTAGCAATGCCCTTGGATGCTTAGCATCAATAGCATGAAACAATCGGTGGTAATAATCAACCCATCAATAAACATCTATATTTTAGCTACACAGTGGGCCAATCATGGAAGGGGTTGGGCTTGATGAGGTATCGGGGGATGGGCTAAGCTCTGTGCACTCTGCATCAGTTAAAAAACCTTGCTTCTGCACTCAGTCGCAACAAACCACCGGATCGCCGCCATCAATGGCAAAACCATCGACCATTGTTGGCAAATCATCAATATACCTAAGCTTCTAATCAATTTTTGCCTGACACACGTTAAAATAATGTGGTAAGAACAAATAATTTAAAAAAATATTTAGGTCAGGTTTACTTACTCCACTTTTTTTAAATGTATCCTCATTGCATATGCATGTTTTTCATTAAACATATACTGTACAGTATGTGTGTATTAGAGATAAGCGGTTTGGATTCTTTGGAATCCGAGACCATCCGAACTTCTGCAATCTGAATCAATCCAAGCCACAGCTCGGGTTTTCCCAAGACTTGGATTCCAAATCGAAAGAAAACACCATCATCCCAGTGTCAGATTTTCAATGGTTTTGTATCCTATATAAGGGATCAGTGGCAGTGACTTGCTGACATTACACTCTGGGGGTCATTCCGAGTTGATCGTTCGCTGCCGATTTTCGCTGCGCAGCGATCAGGTGAAAAAACAGCATTTCTGCTCATGCATATGCCCCGCAATGCGCACACGCGACGCACGGGTACAAAGCTCTTTGTGGTTGTGCTCAGGTTCTAGCAAAGTTTTCCTTCGCACTGGCGGCCGCAAGAAGATTGACAGGAAGGGGGCGTTACTGGGTGTCAACTGACCGTTTTCAGGGGGTGTTTGCAAAAACACAGGCATGTCTGAAAAAAAGCAGGCATAGCTGGGTGTTTGCTGGGCGGATGTATGACATCAAACCTGGACACGAATAGGCTGAAGTGATCGCAAGCGCTGAGTAGGTTCAGAGCTACTTAGAAACTGCACAAACTGTTTTTGCAGAGCTCGGCTGCACATACGTTCGCACTTCTGCTAAGCTAAAATACACTCCCCAGTGGGCTGCGGCATAGCATTTGCAGTGCTGCTAAAACTCGGAATGACCCCCTCTGTTCCAGGGCCGGTTCTAGCCCTTGTGGCGCCCTGGGTGAAAATAGGGGCGTGGCTTCATAAAGGGGTGTGGTCAATGTGCCCTCAGTAATATTGCCCCCGTTTGTGCCCCCAGTAGTATTGCCCCCATTTGTGGCCCCAGTAGTATTGCCCCTGTTTGTGGCCCCAGTAGTATTGCCCCCATTTCTGGCCCCAGTAGTATTGACCCCGTTTCTGGCCCCAGTAGTACTGCCCCCGTTTGTGCCGCTTTTTAAAAAAAAATAAAAAAAAATTAATACTTACCAACCCCGCACCTGATGCCCGACCGCTGCTGCCCTCCGTCTCTGGCCGCTGGCGCTGCTCCTCTGATCTATGGGAGAGACGTCATGACGTCTCTCCCATAGAACCGCATAGACACTAGAGGTCAATCATGACCCCTAGTGTCTAAGTGCCGCTCCCACAATGCAGTGCGGTGCGCGATGACTTCATCGCATACCGCACAGCAGTACCGGCACTGGGAGAGGCACCACCAGTAGCGGATCTTGCCTCCGGAAGGTGGCGCCCCGGGCAAAGATCCTGTGTGCCCGTACCAAGATCCGCTACTGCTCTGTTCTCAGGTACGCTGCTGTGTTCTGCACTGTACTCTGCTGGTTCAAGTGGTTGTGCTGTGTGTAGACTGTGTTCAGACTCCATACATGTGGCTGTGCTGTGTCCAGACAAGTGGCTGTGCTGTGTTCATCCATACCGGTGGCTGTGATGTGTCCAGACTTCATATACCAGTGGCTGTGGTGTATCCACCTAATGTGGCTGTGCTGTGCCCATTAAATGGCTGTCCAGTGTCCATCTGCTCCAGTGCTGGCAACGCAACTGTCCAGTGTCTATCCTCTTCAGTTCTGCCGACGCATCTGTTCAGAGTCCATCCGTTGCAGTGCTGCTGACAACTGTCCAGTGTCCATCTGCTCCATTGCTGCTGATGCACCTGTCCGGTGTCCTTGTGCACCAGTGCTGCCGATGAACATGAGCAGTGTCCATCCACTCCAGTACTGCCGATGCACCTGTCTAGTGCCCATCTGCTCCAGTGCTGATGACGCACCTGTCCAGTGTCCATCTGCTCCAGTGCTAGCGATGCACCTGTTCAGTGTCCATCTGCTCCAGTGCTAATGATGCACCTGTCCAGTGTCCATCTGCTCCAGTGTTAAAAAAGTTAAGAAAAGTAAAAAAAAGTTTAAAACAAAGGTATAAAGTTTAAAAAAGTTAAAAAGATGTAAAAAATTCAAGAACGGTAAAAAATAAGTAAAAAGTAGAAAACAGTTAAAGGGTAAAAATAAGATTTTAAACCTACCGGTAAATCTTTTTCTCGTAGTCTGTAGAGGATGCTGGGACTCCGTAAGGACCATGGGGATAGACGGGCTCCGCAGGAGACATGGGCACTCTAAGAAAGACTTTGGATCTGGGTGTGCACTGGCTCCTCCCTCTATGCCAATCCTCCAGACCTCAGTTAGAGAAACTGTGCCCAGAGGAGACGGACAGTACGAGGAAAGGATTTTTGTTAATCCAAGGGCAAGATTCATACCAGCCACACCAATCACACCGTATAACTTGTGATATACTAACCAGTTAACAGTATGAAAACAACATAGCATCAGTCCAAGACCGATGAAAACTATAACATAACCCTTATGTAAGCAAAACTATATACAAGTCTTGCAGAAGAAGTCCGCACTTGGGACGGGCGACCAGCATCCTCTACGGACTACGAGAAAAAGATTTACCAGTAGGTTTAAAATCTTATTTTCTCTAACGTCCTAAAGGATGTTGGGACTCCGTAAGGACCATGGGGATTATACCAAAGCTCCCAAACGGGCGGGAGAGTGCGGATGACTCTGCAGCACCGATTGAGCAAACAGGAGGTCCTTCTCAGCCAGGGTATCAAACTTATAGAACTTTGCAAAGGTGTTTGACCCCGACCAAGTAGCAGCTCAGCACAGCTGTAGTACCGAGACCCCTCGGGCAGCCGCCCAAGAAGAGCCCACCTTCCTAGTGGAATGGGCCTTAACCGATTTTGGTAACGGCAATCCTGCCGTAGAATGCGCCTGCTGAATCGTGTTACAGATCCAGCGAGCAATAGTTTGCTTTGAAGCAGGGCCGCCGACCTTGTTGGCTGCATACAGGACAAACAGTGCTTCTGTTTTTCTGATCCTAGCCGTTCTGGCCACGTCTATTTTCAAAGCCCTGACCACATCAAGGGACTCGGAATCCTCCAAGTCACGTGTAGCCACAGGCACGACAATAGTTTGGTTCATATGAAAGGATGAGACCACCTTAGGTAGGAATTGAGGACGGGTCCGCAATTCCGCTCTATCCATATGGAAAACCAGATAGGGGCTTTTATGTGATAAAGCCGTTAATTCCGAAACTCGCCTAGCCGAAGCCAAGGCTAACAACATGACCACCTTCCAAGTGAGATATTTCAACTCCACTGTTCTAAGTGGTTCAAACCAATGTGACTTAAGGAAACTTAACACCACGTTAAGGTCCCAAGGCACCACCGGAGGTATAAAAGGAGGCTGAATATGCAGTACTCCCTTCACAAAAGTCTGTACTTCAGGTAGAGAGGCCAATTCTTTTTGAAAGAAAATGGATAAGGCCGAAATCTGAACTTTAATGGAGCCTAATGTTAGGCCCAAATTCACTCCAGTTTGTAGGAAGTGAAGAAAACGGCCTAGATGGAATTCTTCCGTAGGAGCATTCCTGGCCTCACACCAAGAACATATTTTCACCATATTCGGTGATAATGTTTAGATGTCACGTCCTTCCTAGCCATTATTAGCGTAGGAATGACCTCATCCGGAATACCTTTTTCCGCTAGGATCCGGCGTTCAACCGCCATGCCGTCAAACGGAGCCGCGGTAAGTCTTGGAACAGACAGGGACCCTGTTGCAACAGGTCCTGTCTTAGAGGAAGAGGCCACGGATTTTCTGTGAGCATTTCCTGCAGATCCGGATACCAGGCCCTTCGTGGCCAATCCGGAACAATGATTATTGTTCTCACTCCTCTTTTTCTTATTATTCTCAACACCTTGGGTATGAGAGGAAGAGGAGGGAATACATAGACCGACTGGAACACCCACGGTGTCACTAGGGCGTCCACAACTACCACCTGAGGATCTCTTGACCTGGCGCAATACCTTTGTAGATTTTTGTTGAGACGGGACGCCATCATGTCTATTTGGGGCAGTCCCCACCAACTTGCAATCTGTGCGAAGACTTCCTGATGAAGTCCCCACTCTCCCGGATGCAGGTCGTGTCTGCTGAGGAAGTCTGCTTCCCAGTTGTCCACTCCCGGAATGAACACTGCTGACAGTGCGCTTACATGATTCTCCACCCAGCGAAGAATTCTGGTGGCTTCCGCCATCGCCACTCAGCTCCTTGTGCCGCCCTGGCGGTTTACATGAGCTACTGCGGTGACGTTGTCTGACTGGATCAGAACTGGTCGGTCGCGAAGTAAGGTCTCCGCTTGACGTAGGGCGTTGTATATGGCCCTTAGTTCCAGGATGTTGATGTGAAGACAAGTCTCTTGACTTGACCAAAGGCCTTGGATATTTCTTCCCTGTGTGACTGCTCCCCAACCTCGGAGGCTCGCGTCCGTGGTCACCAGGATCCGATCCTGAATGCCGAACCTGCGGCCCTCTAGAAGGTGAGCACTCTGCAGCCACCACAGGAGAGACACCCTGGCCCTTGGGGACAGTGTGATCCGCTGATGCATTTGCAGATGTGACCCGGACCATTTGTCCAATAGGTCCCATTGGAAAGTCCTTGCATGGAACCTGCCGAAAGGGAATGTCTTCGTACGTCGCCACCATTTTTCCCAGGACTCGAGTGCAATGATGCACTGACACTTGTTTTGGCTTCAACAGGTTCTTGACTAGAGTCATGAGTTCCTGAGCTTTTTCTATCGGAAGAAAAACCCTTTTCTGGTCTGTATCCAGAATCATGCCCAAGAAGGTCAGACGAGTTGTAGGAACCAACTGTGACTTCGGGATATTGAGAATCCAGCCGTGTTTCTGTAACACCTTCAGTGAAAGTGACACGCTGTTCAACAACTGCACTTTTGATCTCGCCCTTATTAGGAGATCGTTCAAGTATGGGATAATTGTGACTCCTTGCTTGCGTAGGAGCACCATAATTTCCACCAATCACCCTGAAATTGGTAATGACAATGCTGTACCGTAATTCTCAGGTACGCCTGATGGGGTGGATAAATGGGAACATGAAGGTATGCAGCCTTTATGTCTAGATACACCATAAAATCCCTCCCTTCCAGGCTGGCGATGATCGCTCTGAGCGATGCCACCTTGAATTTGAACCTTTTCAAGTATAGGTTCAGAGATTTTAATTTTAAAATAGGTCTGACCGAACCGTACGGTTTCGGGACTGCAGCCAAGGTTGAGTAATATCCCCTTCCTTGTTGAAGGAGGGGAACCTTGAGCACCACCTGTTGGAGATACAATGTGTGAATTGTATTTAATATTATATCCCTTTCTGGGGGAGAAGCCGGTAGGGCCGATAAGGAAAAACCGGCGAGGAGGCACCTCTTCGAATTCCAGCTTGTAACCCTGAGAAACAATTTCTATTGCCCAGGGATCCACCTGTGAGTGAACTCAGATGTGGCTGAAGAGTTGAAGACGTGCTCCCACTGGGGCGGACTCCCTTAGCGGAGCCCCAGCGTCATGCGGTGGATTTAGTAGAGGCCAGGGAGGACTTCTGTTCCTGGGAACTAGCTGTGCCCTGCGCCCTTACCTCTGGTAAGAAAGGACGCTCCTCCTCGTACTTTCTTGTTTTTCTGCGACCGAAAGGACTGCATTTGATAATGTCGTGCTTTCTTAGGCTGTGGGGGAATATAAGGCAAAAGATCAGATTTACCAGCTATAGCTGTGGAGATGAGGTCCGAGAGCCCTTCTCCACCCAATTCCTCACCCTTGTAAGGTAAAACCTCCATATGCCTCTTTTAGTCGGCATCACCTGTCCATTGCATGTTCCACAGGACACGTCTAGCAGAAATCGACTTAGCGTTGACTCTAGAACCCAGTAGACCAATGTCTCTTTGAGCATGTCTTATATATAAGACAGCATCTTTTATATATCCTAGGGTCAATAACATGGTATCCTTATCTAAGGTTTCAATCTCCGCTGATAAGGTATCTGTCCACGCTGCTACAGCGCTATAAACCCCTGCCGACACAATCGCCGGTCTGAGTAGTGTACCAGAATGTGTGTAAATGGACTTCAAAGTACTTTTCTGCATGCTATCTGCAGGATCCCTGAGGGTAGCTGTATCTTGGTATGTCAGCGCTACCTTTTGGGTAAACGTGTCAACGCCTTGTCCACCTTAGGGAAGGATTCCCATCGTATCCTGGCCCTAGCAGGGAAAGGATACGCCATGAGAATTCTTTTGGGAAACTGCAGTTTCTTGTCTGGAGATTCCCGCTCTTTTTCACACAATTCATTTGGTTCATGAGAGGGGGGAAATGTTATCTCAGCTTTCTTTCCCTTAAACATGTGTACCCTCGTGTCAGGGACAGATGGGTCATTAGTGAAATGCAAAACATCTTTTATTACAGTAATCATATATTGAATACTCTTCTGCCAGTTTTGGCTGTAACTTTGCATCATCGTAGTCGACACTGGAGTCAGACTCTGTGTCGATAGCAGTGTCTATTATTTTGGATATTGGGCGTTTTGAGACTCTGAAGGTCCCTGCGAATAGGGACAGACATGGGTAGATTCCCTGTCTGTTCTCTAATCTTTTGTGCAATAAATTTATCTCAGCACTTAATTCCACATATTCAGTCAGGTGTCGGCGTTGTCGACGGAGACACCACACACACACATTTGCTCCATCTCCTCCTTAGAAGAGCCTTTTACCTCAGACATGTCGACACACACGTACCGACACACCACACACTCAGGGAATCCTCTTATCTGAAGACAGTTCCCCCACAAGGCCCTTTGGAGAGACAGAGAGAGAGTATGCCAGCACACACCCAGCGCTAATACCCCAGGAAAAACACACAATGTGTTTACCCAGTAGCTCTGTAATACTATTATTTGCCCCCCCCCCCCCCCCCTCTTCTCTGAAACCCCCTTTCACCGTGGATAAGCAGGGGAGAATCCGGGAAGCTTCCTCTCAGCTATGCTGTGGAGAAAATGGCACTGGTGAGTGCTGAGGGAGAAGCCCCGCCCCCTCGGCTGCGGGCTTCTGTCCCGCTTAAATATAATAAAAACTGGCGGGGGCTCTTTATATATACAGTGCCTAGCTATATATATATCTCTTTTGCCAGAAATTAGGTTTATATTGCTGCCCAGGGCGCCCCCCCCTGCGCCCTGCACCCTTACAGTGACTGCCGTGTGTGAGGTGTGTGGGAGCAATGGCGCACAGCTGCACTGCTGTGCGTTACCTCAGTGAAGATCATGAAGTCTTCTGCCGCCTCTGAAGTCTTCTTTTCTTCTCATACTCACCCGGCTTCTATCTTCCGGCTCTGTGAGGAGGACGGCGGCGCGGCTCCGGGACGAACTCCAGGGTGAGACCTGTGTTCTGACTCCCTCTGGAGCTAATGGTGTCCAGTAGCCTAAGAAGCAGAGCCTTGAAACTCACAGAAGTAGGTCTGCTTCTCTCCCCTCAGTCCCTCGATGCAGGGAGTCTGTTGCCAGCAGGCTCCCTGAAAATAAAAAACCTAACAAATATACTTTCTGTCAGGAAGCTCAGGAGAGCTCCCTGAAGTGCACCCATCTCCTCTGGGCACAGCATCAAACTGAGGTCTGGAGGAGGGGCATAGAGGGAGGAGCCAGTGCACACCCAGATCCAAAGTCTTTCTTAAAGTGCCCATGTCTCCTGCGGAGCCCGTCTATCCCCATGGTCCTTACGGAGTCCCAGCATCCTCTAGGACGTTAGAGAAACATTGTTAAAAAAGTTGTTGTTTTTGTGCTGTATCCATAACATACTGTACAAGTTCTGTGACGGCACAATCCATACCCCACTGTGTATCCATAACATACAAGTACTGTACTGTGACAACACAGGCCGTACCCTACTGCTGTCACATAAGTGGTGTGTCTCCACAGTGTTATTTGGGAACATAGTTTACTAAAAAGTAAAGAAACTACAAAAAGTGAAAAGTTTTTCTTTTGTGCTGTACCCCACTGTGTACCCATAACATACAAGTTCTGTGACAACGCAGGCCGTACTCAGGATGTCCACATTAGTGAAGTGTGAGGCTGACATTTCTCATACTGTATTCATAGAGAAGCCTCTTTTGCCTCCTTCCACCATTTTTGCACCATCTGTACATGTGGGGATCAGTACAAGTAAAGATGGTGATGAGGACTTAATAGTAATTGAGGATACTAGTGTGGAAGTGGAACAGGATGAGGGGCATATGTGTGCAGTGGCGTAACTCCCACCCCCGCAGCCACTGTGGAGACGCAGGGCTGCTGGGGCGCAGCTACTGATTGCTGCTGTGAGTTTGGGAAGGAGCCGGAGTGCACAGCGCGCGCCTCTCCTGTGTCCCTTCTGGGTCTCCAGCGGCGGCGGCGTGTCTGTCAAATGAAGTGCTAGTTCATGAGCCAATCAGAGCTCGCGGACTGGCAGCCAATCAGGAGCCGCAGCTGCCGGTCCACGAGCTCTGATTGGCCCACGTACCGACACTTAATTTGACAGACACGCCGCTGGAGACACAGGACAGACAGAGTAGAGGCGCACGCTGTGCCCTCCGGCTCCTTCCCGGACTCACAGATTGTACCCTCCTTCCCGCACAGCAGCGGGGGAGGGAGGGGTGGTACCTGGCACTGGGGGGGGGGGGCAGATTTGGAACTGGGGGCATATGTATAGCTGGCTCGGGGGGGGGGGGCATATGGGGCACTGGGGGTATATGTGTATCTGGCACTGTGGAGGCATATTTGGCACTGGGGGCATATGTGTATCTGGTACTGTGAGGGCATATGTGTCACTGGGGGCATATGTGTTTCTGGCACTATGGGGGTATATTTTTATCTGGCACTGTGGGAGAACATCTGGCACTGGGAGCACATCCCTAGCAACAAGCATTACCCCCTGTGTATGGAACCACTGGCAACAAATATTACCCCCTGGCAACGAGCTTGACACCCAGCACATGATACCCCTGGCAACAAGCATAACACTTAGTGCATGAATCCCCTGGCAACGAGCATGACACCATGAGCATGAAAACCCCTGGCACCATGCATGGAACCAAGAGCATGAAACCCCTGGCAACGAGCAGGTAATTTAAAAGAAATTAGAAGCCTTACTGTAGGGCTTAATGTGTAATGGGCATTGCGGTGTGTGGCATAATGTATCACAGACATTGCGGTGTGTGGAGTAATGTATCACGGACCTTGCAGTGTGTGTCATAATGTGTCACAGGCATTACGGTGTGTGGTATACTATATCACGGGCATTGTGGTATGTGGTATAATGTCTCAGGGGCATTGCATACCTCCCAACTGTCCCGATTTTCGTGGGACAGTCCCGTTTTTTGGGGACTGTCCCGCTGTCCCACCCGCGGGCCGCAGTGTCCCGCGGTGGGGTGGGGGGGGGGCAGTTGGGAGTCTCTGTCTCTCGCTGCCCTGCTTAGCAGAGCAGCAGTGAATAGACGCTGTGGAGACAGAGGGAGAGGGGGCATGCCAGAGGCTCACAGAGTGCTGGGCATGCCCCCCTCAGTGACAAAATCAGGGGCGTGGCTCGCGATCGCTGGTCCTCCCGCGAAGTCACGCCCCTTTTCATAGGCCACGCCCCTTTTCGGGAGCGGTAAATACTGGCTGCTTTATTTTTACACTGTAAATTAGATTGCAGATTGAACACACCACACCCAAATCTAACTCTCTCTGCACATGTTAAATCTGCCTCCCCTGCAATGCACATTGGCCCTCATTCCCAGTTGTTCGCTCGCTAGCTGCTTTTAGCAGCATTGCACACGCTAAGCCGCCGCTCTCTGGGAGTGTATCTTAAATTAGCAGAATTGCGAACGAAAGATTAGCAGAATTGCGAATAGAAATTTCTTAGCAGTTTCTGAGTAGCTCCAGACTTACTCAGCCATTGCGATCAGTTCAGTCAGTTTCGTTCCTGGTTTGACGTCTCAAACACACCCAGCATTCGCCCAGACACTCCCCCGTTTCTTCAGACACTCCCGCGTTTTTCCCAGAAACGCCAGCGTTTTTTCGCACACTCCCAGAAAACGGCCAGTTTCCGCCCAGAAACACCCACTTCCTGTCATTCACACTACGATCACCAGAACGATGAAAAATCCTCGTTATGCCGTGAGTAAAATTCCTAACTTTTGTGTAAAATAACTAAGCGCATGCGCTCTGCGAACCTTGCGCATGCGCAGTAAGTGACTAATCGCAGTATAGCGAAAATCGGCAACGAGCAAACAACTCGGAATAACCCCCATGGTTTTGCACAACTGCTAACAAAATCCCTGCTGCAATCAACTTGGAATTACCCCCCATGTGTAATGGGCATTGTTTTGTGTGGCATAATGTCTACTGGGCATTACTATAAGGAGGAAAAATGACAAATAATGTAGAGGGCATGAATCAGGATTATTTTTTTTCCTGTGGTGGCCAACGTCTGGGCGTGCAGGTTGCAAAAGGTAGTCTTTTACTGCAATGTAACACAGAAGGAGCGGTATTAGGCAGACAGGCAGTTTTGGCAGTAACCAAGTCAGCCACTATCTTATTTAAGTCCTCCCCAAACAGAATATCTCCCTTGAAAGGGAGTACCTCCAGGGTTTTTCTAAGTCCAGATCCACAGACCAGGATTTCAGCCACAATATCCGGCGAGCCAGGACTGACATAGTAGAGGCCTTGGCTGCTAGGATACTGGCATCAGAAGCTGCCTCTTTAATATATCGAGAAGCTGTGACAATATATGACAAGCATTGTCTAGCATGGTCAGAAGAGATTTCAGCTTCTAACTCCAAGGCCCATGCTTCAATAGCCTCTGCAGCCCATGTAGCTGCGATAGTGAGCCTTTGTGCAGACAACCCTCCACACGTTTATCCGTAGGCTCTTTTAGAGACGTGATGGTAGTGACAGGTAGAGCTGAGGAAACCACCATCCTAGACACATGTGAGTCCACTGGAGGAGGCGTTTCCCAATTTTTAGACTACTCTGGCGCAAGCCAGCATCTTCTTTTGAGGCACAAACTTCGTACCCGGGTTTTCCCAGGGTTCCTGACGTATATCCACTAGGTGGTCAGAGTGAGGTAAAACTTGTTTAACCACCTTCTGACGCTTGAACCTATCTGGTTTCTTAGGAGGGACGGATGGCTCGGGATCATCTGTAATCTGCAGAATTAATTTAATAGCCTCCAGAAGATCAGGAACATCCACATGTGAACTACCCTCCCCATCAGCCGTATCTGAGTCAGAACCTGAGGGGTCAGTATATGTGCCGTCTTCATCAGACGAGGTGTCAGTGACAGCAGTAGATTGTGAGGAGATAAGCGCTCGCTTAGAGGACCTCTTGGATTTAGGCGAGCGTTGGTCAGACTTTTTAGTAGTCAAGGACTGGTTCAACTTCTTTAATTGAGCAGATAAATCATCCGCCCACGGTGGGTTAGCTGCAGGGACCACATACGGTTGTACCGGCATTGGGGGTCCCATAGGGGGTGTCAGTTTATGAACTAGCGTATGCAGAAGCGTGGAAAAATCGGTCCACAGCGGGTCATTATTTGCCACCGTTGCCACCGTCCCACTGGGGGACAAGGAGCCCCCAGAACCAGAGCCCAAAGCTGCTATATTCTCCTCATAGTTATCTGCGGCTTCAGCAACACCAGCAGTGTGTTCAGCCCCAGAACCGTCACCCTCA
Source organism: Pseudophryne corroboree (assembly GCF_028390025.1). NCBI lineage: Eukaryota > Metazoa > Chordata > Amphibia > Anura > Myobatrachidae > Pseudophryne > Pseudophryne corroboree. Next base: position 333,408,902 of record NC_086451.1, read on the forward strand.
GAAGCAGACATGATATAACTTGCAGTATCAGGTAACACAGTACAATTATCAGCAGCACTATACCTCTAAACCCAAACCCCTGCGCAGTGTAGTCAGCACTAGCAGAGATAAAGGAGAGATATGGTGACTAAATCACAGAGAAAAATGCGTAATGCAGTATATCTTTGTGAAAATCCTATATTAGATAACACCTGACGCACCAAGCCCCCTCAGGTTATGGAATATAGGGATAGCAGGTTGAGTGAAGGACACGAAATGGACACCACTCAGCTATCAAATGCACACACAGAAAGTCACAGTTTGTACAATGCAGAGGTTATTACTGACAATAATACTGCACTGGACTAGCTTACACAGCTATATAACAATAGATATAACAGTACACAGTAAGAACTGGATGTATATCACAGGGTAATTGTACTATAAAACCCTGACTAAATGCACTCTTTCTTAACTATCACTGTCTAAAAAGGCAGGTAGAATACTTAAGTGTCATGTAAAGGCACAGCGCTGACAACCAGGCGGCTTTACATAGGAGGATTTGCCCAAGCAGTCCCAGGAACAGTGAGCTGAGGAGTAATGGCGGCTCAGACACTGACAGGGAGTGAGGAAAAGACAGATATGCAGCTCCAGGGCGGGAACACGTCCAGGAAATGGCGCCCTAGGGCTGGGGGAGGGGCTTCAGGTCTAAGCCTTATCCCCTCTGCTGGCAAAACCACCGGGTACTGTGGGCGATATAAGAATTGTTTTAGAGAGAAAACCTGACCTGCGCCCATGCCCTGGTGATCTAATGGGATCGCCTGTACTGCCACAGTGTCCACCGCCACCGTGTGCGGCCCGCCTCCCACTGACCGCGCCGGATCACGATAAAGACCGGGTCCCGCAAGCGGGACCCACTTACCAACTCCCAAAGCGCGGCCACGCGATCCTGGAGAGCCCCAGCCGTGTGTGTCTAACATGAAGAAAACCAGAGCCTCCGCTGTAGGTACCCGGCAACCAGGGCTCGGGAGTGTAGAGCGCCGCTGGGGAGAGCTGGAGCTGCAGCAGTGAATGTCTCCTGACATTTACCACCGCTGCTGCCCTTGTAGTCTTCACTTTTTACCTCATAAAAAGCTTTTCTTAGGGCTGCTTGGAGCAGCCCCTCTGTTAAGTGCCTGCTTACTGCAGCACCAACTTACAAAACTGAGCTCCTGTGCTGGGAGGCGGGGTGATATAGGAGGCGGCGCTGTGCATTCTGTGAACAGTCAAAGCTTTGAGCCTGTTGGTGCCTCGGAGCAAGATCCTACTCTACACCCCATTGTCCAATCCTTGTGGAGCCCAGTGTACCCCGCAGCAGAAAATACATTTGCCCCATTATTTCTTACATCTGTGTCTTAGCCAGTGTTTGCAGACTGTGGTATTTCAATGCCTTTGCACTTCAAGAGTAGCTCCCGGCCAGCGCAGCTTTAGCGTGCTGGCCGGAAGCTACTCATCGCTCCCCGGCCCGCAGCGGCTGCGTGTGACATCACGTAGCCGCTGCGGCCCACCCCCCGTTCGGTCCGGCCACGAACCAAACCCACGAAACGGCGACCAAACGCTGCCATTCCAACTCCTCCCGCCCAACGATCACCTCTGCCTGTCAATCAGGCAGAGGCGATCATATCCCTGCTACAGCCTTCGGCCGTCTGGCATGCGCCGGCGCACTACGGCGCCAGTGCATGCGCAGTAGTGACCCATTCGCTCTGCTGCGTTAAAACGCAGCGAGCGAACGGGTCAGAATGACCCCCATAGTCTCCTCCTTACACATGATTTCTTTTGATACAGCCCACATCAAAAAAATTCAGTGTGTGTCCCAATATGCTGACAGGGAATCAAAATCAAGACACTGTATAATACATAACATGTCATTCTCCAACATATTAGCAAGTTCTATTTAAAATAAAACAGAATATCAATGTGACAGGTTTGAAGTGAAGTCATAGGGTCTCTAATGTTAAAAACAAAAGCTCTTTAGCAGTTATCCTTTAGTATAACTCAGCCCGTGCCATGTAATAGCTGTCTCTCATAGGATGGTGTTTCATGAGCACTTTGAAAGCTACCACATGCAGCGTCTTGACAGTTTAATCACTACCATGTGACGGGGTGAAGCATTTTACCGTTCACTTTAACCTGTCATCAATGAAGTGATTGATAACTATGTACCCTAGTGCTTATCTAACTGGAATAATGCTAATATTCAAATGACACTTTTCACTCCATCCTTAAGAGACAGAATGCACTGGGAATTATGGTTCACCAAGAAAAGATAAGCAACGGATGTGAAAACTGAAAAATTATCTTAATGAGATAAATCACGTATTACTATACCTGCCATGGGAATTCACCCTTTAGACTGTCGGTTCCACCAACAATCCTGACATTTGGATCAACAGTTACAGGAACAATATCATCTTGAGTTGTTTCCGATGGTATAAGTTCAGTGGAATTGTGGTACTCTACGGTGGTTGGAATAAGGTCTTCAGGGTCCATCAATGAACGTGTGACATCTTTGGGTAAAGCTTCTGGGGCACTGACCCTCCCACATGGATATTGTACTGTGCAAAGAAATACAGGCAAACAGGTGAATGGCAGTAGTATTAGCCCTGTACAAACATTTGTAATGGTGCTTCTCTCATGTGTCTACAATACTCATATCACAAGGACAGTCAAGGCTGGTGAAGCAGGTGCCTCCAGAATTCCTCTAGTGGCTGACGCTACAGACCAATAAGCCAATGGCATGTCACTAAAGCAGCTTTGGACCATGACATATATTTATCTTAATGTAACAAGATATCCATGGCTAAGGGACAAATTAAACTTTTAGTCTCTGTAGTTAATTAGGATTGTTTACAAATAATACAACTTTATGCGATTTTTCCTGAGATTAATCATACCAAAGGAATAAAAGGCCTCCAATGCACACCGTTACATTGGTATTACTTGCTCAGAATCCCTTAACATCTCCTGAATAAGTATTTTATCACTCACCACATTAAACTGTATGTTTGTTGGTGGCTAGATGTGATTAAAGGAGAATACTGCAATGCAAGTTCTTCAAAATTGTACTGAATGAAGGGCAAATAAGGTAGAGTGGGGCAGATTCAATTAGCTGTGACATTCCATCAGAACAATGCACAATTTGAAACTGTGATATCCCAGCATTCAAAAGAGCGACCGCGGCATCCTGATGGAGACAATGCCCACAGGGGCTAGGTAAGAATACTTACCCCCCCAATACCCCCTAATCCTGCCATCACGCCTCCTAGCAATAATGCCCCCACCCCTGCAGCATAACCCTAACCCTCCCCAGTGGTGCATTAAGCCACACCCCTTTTTCAATGACCTCACCTCTGGCACAGGGGAGCTCATAGGGTGTCACCACAACCAGTGATGTCTCTGCATATGTGATTAGTATGTCTGCCATAAGTGGCGGGGTGTACCGCATCATGAATGCAATGCTTAGTACATCCCGCCTTGTGACACAGTCCCCCCACTTCGTATTGTGCCACACTATAGTGCCCCTAGTTCATATTGTGCCACATTACAGTGCCTCAGTTCATATTATAGAAGGAAAATCACCAGAAAATGATTGCGCACATACACTTATAATGCAGCCCGAGTGACTCAAATGGCTCACCAAAAAACCATACAGCTTATAGAATACAAAAAGAGAGAAACCCAGTGGCGCAAAAGTGAATTACAAACAACGATAAACAAATGTCTTTCCTGTATAATGTCCTCAATGAATTTCTTCAACCTTTGTAGTTTTCTATTTTGAAGATCCACTCCGGTAGGAATTATACCTCGGACAGAAAAGTAATATCCTTAGTGCAACACTATTTTTACATAAAAGAATGGCACTCCTTAGAAACGTATACTGTTGCATTTAATCAATATTATAAATGCTCATCATCCTCCGCATCTTCTGATGAAGGACTTTTCATAGTCCGATACGCGTTAAGCAGGTGGACGTTTTTGGACATTTCCATTCATTATGACGGTGAAAGAACTGCTTCCCTTCGGCGATGTGGACTGGCTGGCTCGGATTTCATCTACCGTGAGAATCAACCTTTCCCTGAGGAGTTTATTATATGCTTTTGTGGATTTTTAATCTTGTGAGTGTAACCTTGAATAAATCAGATTGTTTTTTAAAAAAACGGTGTTGCACTAAATCCCTTTCTCCCTTTGCCTTTTGAGTCACATATTGGATGAAGGAAGTGTAAAGGAGTACCATTCAATTGTGGAGGATGATGAGCATTTATAATATTGATTAAATGTGAGTGCAACAGTATACGTTTCTAAGGAGTGCCATTCTTTTATGTAAAAATAGTGTTGCACTAAGGATATTACTTTTCTGTCCGAGGTATAATTCCTACCGGAGTGGATCTTCAAAATAGAAAACTACAAAGGTTGAAGAAATTCATTGAGGACATTATACAGGAAAGACGTTTGTTTATCGTTGTTTGTAATTCACTTTTGCGCCACTGGGTTTCTCTTTTTTTGTATTCAGTTCATATTATGTAACATTATTATTACTACAATAAGCAGGTTCAGGGGCTTAACTAGATATAGTGTAAAGTAAAGTAAAGTAAAAGTTTGTAAGAGCCGCTATGTATTACCCAATGGCAAAAATGTATATAACACATGTGCCTCTTTCAGCTCTTGCCCCATAGCAGCTGCACTCCCCGCACCTATGGTAGTTACGCCCTTGCACATAGTATTACCTTGTGTGTTTCCAGCTACTGTCATTGAATCTGCTCCAATGAGTTACAAAATTCAGTATTGCAGAATGGACATTCAGTATTCAGTAAATCTTTAATCCTTGGGTGACATCACTGTAGTATCCAGTCTTTGTTATACCAAATCTGGGTCAACCACATGTACAAAATATGACTTCATTATAGTACGAAATAATGGTGCATAAAACTGTATTAATTACCTATCTCCTTGCACGTTTTTCCATCTTCTCCTAACCTGTATCCAGACGCACAGGAACAAACAACTTTTTTACTTGACTCTTCCTTGCACATTTGTTGACATCCCCCGTTATTAATGGTACAGGTGATAGGCAAAGCTGGAAAACAATTGATGCACAAAGACAAAGCTTATTCTATCAATTTTCAATGCTTTTGTATAGAGTTCATAACAACTATACTGGGGAATTCCTTTATACATCAGCAATATTAGGACAAATATAAACTCAAAGACTATCTAGTAGTCATAACACATTAGTAATAACGGTAATGAGTGTATTACAGACTATCTAAAAGAAAAGAATGTAAAGTAAATAATAATAGTACTAAAAATAAGTTTAATACAAAAGAAAACTATCTTTCATGCCTTTTACGTGAAGACTGTACAAACAAAAGTTGTATATTCATATCAGTTAGAAACATGGTCCCAGTCATACTTTTCAGATATACAGATGTAGCCATGTTTATTTTAATTAAAGCATGGGTCTATGTTTACTTAACCTTAACCAAGTACACACTAGACTATATGTTGCCCGATCCTGTGCAAATCTTGTACTTCATCTAGTGTGTACCCATGATATGCGCGCTCATGCGGGTCGCTAACGACATACTCCGTAGGCCATGTCGCTAGCAATGACAATCTGCAGAATGCAGCAGGTCACTTGGCTTCCCCCTATCGGACCCAGCATCGGCAAGTGTGTACCGAGCCTTAAGCTGGGTACACACTACGCAATGTGTATCCAGTCAACATACCGGATCATGGGTACACATCATAACAATCTAATGAAGGACAGAAAGATCCCTATTCCGTTCTTCATTAACGTACACCAAGTCGCCGACCGAGCAACGTTCCATACACACACATACAATATGCCCGATATGTCGTTCCGATTCCACCAGACACTACATATTGGTCCGATATCGTCTCAATCTGTAGAGGGCTTTAGGGTAGAGGTTGTAAGCCATCAAGAAAATAAAACTAATAAAGCATAACAAAGAATATCAACAATATCGACAATCACCCGTTAGAAATCACAGTTCATGTGAAATTAGATCACGGCAGCAAACAATAGGCCAGCTTAACTTTTCCGCACAGTGGCGATGCTTTGCAAGCCAGCATGCCTGCAGACTGATGAAACCCTCTCCCAGGCAAGATGCAACGAGTTTGCAAACTTCTTTGCAGATAAAATATCCACCATCCGTGCTGGAATCTCCACAGTGCCATCAAAGGAGTGCCAAACAACAAAGCCTGCCAGTATTAGCGACCTGCCTTCATGGACCAGCTTTGACCCAGTGAATGTAAAGGATATTGCTGAAATTTCTCGGATTTTGCGTCCCACCTCCTGTGATTTGGACCCTGTCACAACCAAGCTTCTAATAGGTTGTATGGATATAATTGGTCCTGTCTTTGCAAAAATTGTTCAATGCTCTTTGCAGACAGGCATTTTTCCTGGAGCCCTAAAGGAAGCAATGACCTCTTCTTAAAAAACCTAATTTAGATCCCAACTGCATGACCAACTACAGACCAGTATCAAACCTTCCTTTTCTAGGAAAGGTTATTGAGAAAGTGGTTGCAAATCAACTGGAAACCTGTCTGACAACCCATGATATTCCAGTCAGGATTCTGGAGAAGACATAGCACTGAAACAGCCCTGGTGTGTGTGTTAAATGATCTTCTGATGGCAAGAGACAGAGGTGACTATTCAATATTAATACTTCTGGATCTCTCTGCAGCATTTGATACCATGGACCATGGGCTTCTGATTGAGCGACTGATACATTTTTGTGGACTGGATGGCACAGTCCTAAGCTGGTTCAAATAATTTCTCACAGGCAGGTCACATAGAGTATCGTCTGGAGTATACTCATCGCCATCAGTGCCATTGCCATGTGGTGTCCCACAAGATTCTATACTATCCCCCATGCTTTTTGCAGTATACATACTCCCGCTGGGTGAAATAATCAGGCGCCATGGCGTGGTCTACCACTGCTATGCAGATGATACACAACTGTACTTGTCTTTAACTCTGGGCACTGATAAACCAATAGCAACCCTAAGTGGCTGTCTAGCTGAGCTCCAGGAGTAGATGAGTGCCAGTTGGCTGCGACTGAACCCGGATAAAACAGAGGTCCTTATGATAGGGCCGCAACATCAAAGGACAAGATTGCAGCATAGCCAACCAACTGGACGTACACTCGGGGATTCAAAATTACAAACCACTGATCGTGTGCAGAATCTTGGCGTTGTCCTGGATGGTGGCTTGACACTTACATCAGATATCAGCCACAATCAAATCCTCATTCTTTCACCTGAGGAACATAGCCAGAATCAAGTACTTAATTCCCTCAGATGATCTGCCAAAAGTCATACATGCATTTGTATCATCTCGATTAGACTACCGTAATGCCCTCTACCTTGGTCTCCCAGCAAAAGAATTGCACCGCTTACAGCTTGTGCAAAACACAGCTGACAGGCTGTTAACCAACCAGCCCAGCTCTAGCCACATAACACCCATCCTCTACTCCCTTCACTGGCTGCCTGTAAGATGGCGAATCATCTTCAAGATTGGCTTACTGAGTTTCAAAGCACTACATGACCAGGGCCCAAGGTACCTGAAGCAGCTTCTGATCCCATACCGCCCCACTCGATTACTGCAATCTATAGATGAAGGACATTTATCAGTACCTAGAATCTCCAGTAATTCATCTGGTGGTCGAGCTTTTAGTCATGCGGCTCCGACTCTATGGAATTCACTTCCCCACACAGTGCGAGAGGCCCCAACTATAGAATCCTTCAAAAGTAGACTCAAGACTTTCCTGTTTACTCAAGCATTTCCATAATGTCCCTTTAGTATCTACATGCTTTTGTATTTTATGAAATGCTGTTCTGTACTTCATTATTTTTTGTACTATATTATGCTATGTATCTGTTAAGCGCCTTGAGTCCTATTGGAGAAAGAGCGCTATATAAATAAAATTATTATTATTATTATTATTATTATTATTATCCATCGATGGTTCCGTTTCCTGTCTGCTAAACACTTTGATATAATGACATCAATCTTGTATATTAGTATTTATCTTAACTTTCTGTGAGTTATAGCCTTTATATAGAGAGCTATGCTTTAGAATAATGTAATTAATGGAAATAAAAAAAAGCTAATGCATCTTCTATGTAAATAATTTAAATGTCATTGTTTCACCCTCTGAAATGGAAGTATAGCGTCATACATGTACCCAACATATATGTGGCAACTGAAGGAGAAACTGAAATATAAATGTACAACCACCCTGCATTCTGCTGCTTACTCAAACTTGTTACTTACAAGCATTTCATCAAACAGTAATTACCAGACTATGTAAACTCATGTAGTGTAACCACAGCTGCTCAGCCCGTAAAAGACAACAACTACTGATTCAATGATGTGAGATTCTGCAAACAGTTCTATACTATAATAAATTTGGTTACTTTAGCTGCACAAAATAGTGGAAACTATTCTGTGAAAAATTCACCTTGTTCAGTATTTTGCTCATTACACCAGTGGTATTCACTAAGAAATGTTCAGTGCGAATCCTGCCAATCATTCTTTCCCTCCCAGAATTCCCTGTCACGTGAACAAAGCTGGGCACAGGGGAATTCTAAAGAATACACACTTTCATAATTTATTGTCAGGCAGTGCTAGTGTGTGGGTTGGTTGTTTTTATGTTTTGTCGTTTATCAGTTTCTCTTTTCAATTATGAAAAGCAGATTTATTATTCCACATAAACTGAGTGGTGAACGAGGGTTTTGGTGACTCATTTATTTAAATATACTTTATTTGAAAATGATGTGTGTGTATTAATATCTTTTTACTCTTTTGGTACAATGGTTAAAAGCCAGAATGGTTTATCCAGCCGGCTGGATTAAAAATAGGGCTGCCCAGGCAGTCGAACCCACATTTAGCTACAGTACATCACCAGCATGGGAGCACTGTGGCATAATCTAAACTGGGGTTTCTGCATGGTATAATGTGAACTGATTGGGCTACAGTGTGTTCAACACATTTGTGGTGCTAGCAGTTATGTGCCATAATGACAGTTTTATTGGTTGGGCCCCCCACAGGTAAATTGGAGGATTTCTGGGGTGCCTCCAGGTGAGTTGGCATTCAGTTCAGAAATACATAAATGTATGATCCAAAGTAGGTGCTATCATCATGTAGTGTAGGACCTCTAGAGCAGAGACGCCGCCGCATTACTAATATCTTGTAGGCTGGATGTCTCATTTGCTGGACCAATATGGTGTGCTGGCGGAATTTGTTTGTTTTTATTTTCTAGTCATGATTATAGTCAACAAAACGTGGTGGTCAAATGAAGTGTTCCAGGTATGGCAGTGATGTAAGGATGAATTCCAACGGATCCTGTGTGGCTTTCAGAAATAAGTATGATTAATCCTAACCCCTAATCCTTCCCCTAGTGCCTAACCCTAACCTCGCCTCCCGAAGAATAACCCTAACCCTCCCCTCCCAGTGCCCAATCCTAAACTTCCCCTCCTGTAGCCTACCCCAAACCCTTCTCTTAGTGTCAAACTCTACCCCTCCCCTCCTGTAGCCTATTCCTAACCTCGCCTCCCAGTGACCAACCCTAACCTCGCCTCCCATAGCCTAACCCTAAGATCGCCTTCCGTAGCCTAACCCTAACCCTCCTCCAAGTTCCAAATCCTAACCTTGTCTCCCAAAGACTAATCCCTAACCCTCCCCCTAGTGCCTAACCCTAACCATGCCACATGAAGACTAACCCTCCTCCCAGTGCCCAATCCTAACCTTCCCCTTCTGTAGCCTAACCCCAACCTCGCCTCCCGTAGCCTATCCATAGCCCTCCTCCCAGTACCTAACCCTAACCTTGCCTCCCAAAGACTAATCCCTAACCCTCCCCTAGTGCCTAACCCTAACCTTGCCTCCCGAAGACTACTAACCCAAACTCTCCTCCCAGTCCCCAATCCTAGCCTTCCCCTCCTGTAGTCTAACACTCCTCCACAGTGCCCAACCCTAACCTCGCCTTCTGAAGACTAACCCTAACTCCCCTCCCAGTGCCCAAACCTTACCTTCCCCTCCTGTAGCCTAACCCTAACCTTCCGTTCTATGCGAATGTCGTCATTTTAGATCGACATTGTAACCATGACAACTGTATGCACATGCCGACATGTTCAATGTCAACATCACAACTGTCAACATTGTTGATATTAAGAATGTCAATATTTTAAATGAGGACATTATGAGTACATCCCATGTACTGGATATATTTAAATTATTACAATGAGTCATCATTTGCAGGTAAATACAGTATAGATGGGTTATACGTACCAAGTTCACAGTTCTTCCCCCCGTACCCTTCGCTGCACCAGCATTCATAGGCACTCACATCATCTTTACACATTCCACCATTTAAACAAGGACTTGATAAACATTGATCACCATCTACAAAACATAGCAAAAATGTTTTTTTTTACAAAAAAAAGGAAACATTAAATTGCAGAGGTATTTGCACTTTACAAAACATTCACTATTGTATCTATTCAGTTGTAGACAGGCATGGTATGATGAGGCTAGTAGTTCTACAAAACCCAGAGAGCTGGTCTGCATTGCCTCTTCTGGTGCACATATTCCCATTATAGCCACGATTGCCTTTTTAAAGAGGAAAAAAAAAATCTAATCTACAAGTTAATTATATATTTCTGTAAATCAGAGTTAGCACTGCCATTCTGGCTGCTTGGCTGAAGGTAATTATAGAATATTTCCCTTTAGTGATCAATAGAATTTAACATGTTGTTCTGCTTTTGAACAAAGCATTTTTACGACGTAAACTATATGTGCAAGTGGGGTACAACTTGCAAAACCGTTTTGGGATAGTTCAAGGTCAGTGTTCCCCCGCTCCCTTTTATTTCCTGCTGTATGCTTTTTTTTTTTACAAAAACAGTCTCGCTATTAATTTAATAGCCACACTTCGTATTGTTCTGCTCTGCCTCTAAACAGGTTTTCCAATAAATTGCACTTAATTTACTGTTAGCTGGTGCTTATTTACTAAGAGAAAGAGGAAAATATAAAATATTAGGGTATAAAATTCTCATCTGTACTAAGGGGGTAATTCCAAGTTGATCGCAGCAGGATTTTTAATAGCAATTGGGCAAAACCATGTGCACTGCAGGGGATGCAGATATAACATGTGCAGAAAGAGTTAGATTTGGGTGGGTTATTTTATTTCTGTGCAGGGTAAATACTGGCTGCTTTATTTTTATACTGCAAATTAGATTGCAGATTGAACACACCCCACCCAAATCTAACTCTCTCTGCACATGTTATATCTGCCTCCCCTGCAGTGCACATGGTTTTGCCCAATTGCTAACAAAAATCCTGCTGCAATCAACTTGGAATTACCCCCTAAGTCCATGCTTATTGCCCGTATCTGTAGACTATCCTCTGCAGGTGTTAAGGAAAGGGCCGGCTCCAGGCCTACTAGCACCCCGAGTGAGAAAATGTCGAAGCACCCCCCCCCATGCGAGCGCCGAAGTCGTGTGCGCTCCTGGAAAAGTGGGCGGGGCCTCGCAACTTCATATTATCAAGCTATAAATAAATATCTTTTCACACCCCCTCTACACTCACAATTAGCAGCCTTACACATAACAGCCACAGTAGTGTTCATTACACATAATGTCTCCAGTATAGTGCCAGATACACATAATGACCCAGTAGTGCAGTGTCAGATAGACATGGCATGCCCCCCAGCACTGCCAGATAGACATGACATGCCCCCAGCAGTGCCAGATACACATGATATGCCCCCCCAGCACTGCCAGCTACACATGACATGCCCCCCAGCACTGCCAGATAGACATAACATGCCCCCCAGCACTGCCAGATACACATGATATGCCCCGCAGCAGTACCAGATACACATGATATGCCCCCAATGCCAGATACACATGTCCCCACAGTGTCAGATATGCCCCTAATGCCAGATACACATGTCCCCCCAGTGCCAGATATGCTCCCAGTGCCAGATACACATGTCCCCATATTGCTAGATATGTCCCCAGTGCCAGATACACATGTCCCCATAGGGCCAGATATGCCCCCAGAGTGCCAGATACACATGTCCCCCCAGTGCCAGATATGCCCCCAATGCCAGATACACATGTCCCCATAGTGCCAGATAAGCCCCCAATGCCAGATACACATGTCCCCACAGTGCAAGATATGCCCCCAGTGCCAGATACACATGTCCCCATAGTGCCAGATATGCCCCCAATGCCAGATACACATGTCCCCACAGTGCAAGATATGCCCCCAGTGCCAGATACACATGTCCCCATAGTGCCAGATATGCCCCCAATGCCAGATACACATGTCCCCACAGTGCAAGATATGCCCCCAGTGCCAGATACACATGTCCCCATAGTGCCAGATATGCCCCCAATGCCAGATACACATGTCCCCACAGTGCAAGATATGCCCCCAGTGCCAGATACACATGTCCCCATAGTGCCAGATATGTCGCCAGTGCCAGACATGTCCCCAGTGCCAGATACACATGTCCCCATAGTGCCAGATATGCCCCCAGTGCCAGATACACGTGTCCCCATAGTGCCAGATATGTCCCAGTGCCAGATACACATATCATTACACAGTGCCAGATATCCCCCCAACCCCCGCGCTGTTTACTGAGCGTCTGTTGTTGTGAAGGGCGGGGAGGCTGCTGCTCCTGTATGTGAGGGCAGGGAGGAGAGCGCAGCGTGTACCTCTCCTAGCCCTCAGTCTCCGGCGGCAGTGTGTAGCTTTAACTAGGCGCCGGTCCGCATGCCAATCAAAGCTTGTGGTCCGGCAGCCAATCAGGAGCCTCAGCTGCCGGACCGCGAGCTCTGATTGGCTCACGGGCTGGTGCCGGTTAGCGGGGAGGGGGGTTTACACAGGGCTGTGCATGCAGTGCACATCTCTGCTAGGAGACTGACACTGCAGTGCTGCTGTTGTAGGGACAGCTCCAGGCTCCAATATGGCGGCCAGAGCTAGCGACGCCCACAAAGTGCAGCGCCCTGTTCGTCCGCTCTATTGGAACGTGCCTGGAGCTGGCCCTGGTTAAGGATAACGTGGCCGATTCAGACCCTGTCGCAGATGTGCCAAAATCGCTATGAACCGATTTCTGCAGATCTCCGCATGCGCTGGTACACGCATGTGCAAGGTTCTCAACTGCGTTCTGTTCAGAATCATTATAGCAAAAATTTATTTGCATAATCCAGCATGAAAATTATATTCTGGACAGATAATCAGGATGGTAACTAGGGTGCGGCTGGTGTTCAGGTTCCCGGCTGTCGGGATCCTGGCAGCCGTAATACCGACACCGGAATTCTGCCAGCCGCCAGAATACCGATGCAGGAATCCCAAAGACATCAGGATCCCGACGACGATATCCCGACAGTCAGGATCCCGAAGATGAGTATGAACTGCTGGGTTAGGTTTATCGTGAAGGAGGGGTGGTTAGGTTTAGGCATACTCCGGGGGGGTTAGGGTTATGCTGCGGGGTGGAGGAGGTTAGGGTTAGGGTGCAGAGAGGGGGGGTCAGGGTTAGGCACTAAGGGGAGAGGATTAGGTTAAGGCTGCGGGAAAGGGGGGGCGGGGGTTAGGTTTAGGCACCACCGGGGGTAGGTTAGGGTTAGGCACCAATAGGGTAGGTTAGAGTTAGACTGCGGACAGGGAGGGGTAGGGGAGAATGGTTAGGATGCCCTGCGCACCCTTGTCAGCATTGCCTTGAACGGGATGCCAGCATCGGTATACTGACCGCCGGCATCCCGACAGCTGGCTTTTCATACTGAACCCATTTTAATCCTTTAAATCCGATAGGAAAAACGTATTTTAGTACCAAAAACCCCATAATGTTAGATGTTGTTTTAAAAATCTCAATTGAAATGGCCACATACTGTTTAATACATTCATCTTCTAGTACATAATTCAAACATTATATACAGTAGGTCTTCAAGTGGCAGGATGTCAGTCACTGTAGCCGAACTTGTTGATAGGAATGGATACCGACTTTGCTAAATTGCAGTTAATTATAATATCAAAACTCATATTTCTAGAGTGATAATTCAATCAAGAACTTTTTATCTCTCACAATTCAATTATTCTAGAAACCGCTTTGCATGTAAAGTACTTATTTCAAGCATTCATGTTTCTATCAGAATGATTTATTGCTTAGAGTTCTTTTTATGAGCAAAACAATAACAGCGACCCTTTGTAATATAAGAATATTTTACCAGGTTCTCACTTGAAAGTATATTTATGTGCCCGTATATGTTAAAAACAGTATTCAAATCCTCTGTACATGCAAAAAAACATTTCTAATTACATATTTTAGAAAAACGTAAGGTGTGATAGGAGGAGACGTGGCTATTAAATAAATGAGACTGCACTTGTCAAATATAAACCATACTGTGTTAGTTAAAGTGAAAGGGGGGAACAATGACCTTGGACTATCCCAAAACGGTTTTGCACGTTTCACCCCTCACGCACAAATAGAAAGCTGTCGCACAGCGTTCAAAGTAGTTGTGTTTTTCCTGTGAGTCGTAAAAATTCTTAGTACAAAAACAGATCAACGTGTAAACTTAAAGTTTTTAGTGAAATTGAAAAAAATGCACACCGAATTCCTCTGTATGCTATCCGAGGCTTACAGGGCAGATTACACGTGTGTGCACGTGTGAGTAGCACAAAAGATTTAGGGGTAGATGTATTAATATATATGCTTCAGCCGTTATGTGTAAGAACCTATTTCACCTTCGGATTGCGGTGAAGTGGGTCCACATAACGCCAGCATGTATTAAAAATACGTTTGCTGAAGCGGTTTCTGCTCCCACTGACCGGCATTGCATACTGTCTGCGCAGGAGCCGGTCAGAAATCCACCAGCGACCCCAGCGGCATTAGTGAAAAAAACAAAACCTTTATTGTTTTGTGTATGCACAGTCCCAGGCTTTCGGAGCTGACAGCTGGGGATAGTGATGTGCGCCAGGCAACGACAGCTACAGCTGTCAAAATCAATAGCTGCAGCTGTCGGAACAGTCAGTGCTACTGACCGTCCATAAATTGCCTGGCATATCGGTGTGCTGTCTTAAAGATAGCAGCACCGATAATGACAGAAGCAAATAGCGCCACTGTCATGTAGCGCACATCTCCTCCTTCATATTTGGGGGAGAAGTGGTATCAGTGTACATAACGTGTGCTGATACCACTTCTCCACCATAACGACCATTAATACATCAACCCCTATGATAGTTGTGGGAATGTTCAAGATGATAAACGTCATGGAAAGCCTTGTACATCAAAAACAAAGGAAAACATTTAGAAAATTGTTTGAACTGACCATCCACTCAGCATCCAAATGATAACAGAAATAGTAAACATCAACAAAGAAACCGTTAGGCAAAATTTTGTGCAACTTTGTGGGAAAGAATCAGAAGAAAGAGTTGTGGAAAAATGGTTTAATCCTCCATCAGGACAATGCTCCAGCCCACACAGCTCTTTCTCTGTGAAGCAATTTTTGTCAGAGAAGCAGATTGCAGCGCTAGACCATCTTTCATACTCACCAGACCTAGCCCTATGTGACTTCTTTCTTTTTCCTAAAGCAAATCTGTACTCAAGGGAACCCATTTTGCATCAGTTTTTGAGGTAAAAAAGAGAACGATGGAGCTGGTGAGACAGCTGACAGATAATGAGCTACAGCACGGCTTTGACCAATGGAACATAAGAATATAGCAGTGTATGGATGCAGAAGGGGAGTACATAGAAGGGGGATTGAGTTAAAATGTACTTCATATAATTAACTATAAATAATAGCATCAGTCTCGTTATTTAATAGCCACACCTCATTAATGCATACGTAAAATAAAAATTTGCACAAACGCAGTAGAACAAAAAGGTTCTCCACTCCATGGACATTGGCATTGCATGCGGCTGTGGGTCAGGCCCATAGCGATCTAATCTGATAGTTTACCCTTTTTATTTAACCTAATGTATGCTGTATATTTCCTGAATTTGTTCATCCATATTAGATTAGTAGCAACTGTGTCATACACACAAAACATTTTTTTTTTTTTTAAACAATTTCTTGAAAGGTCATTTATTAGATGACCAGATCAGTAAAACATTAGGCCAACTTTACATAACACAGACGTTCTAGGCACCATTTTGTTTGTCAGTGCCGTACAAACTAGTAGACATTGCACTCAAGTACATGAAAGTTAAACACCCCGATGTTTATTAAGGAATAAAACAGGACAGCAACAACATTTGAGGCAACAGTGTCCTTTACCAAGCTCAATACAGGGCACAATATTGCCAGAAATGTCACTGTTTGCCACTGTGAGGAATATATACATTTTAAGGTATGCGGTTAAAAAATAGCCTGTAGGGATCCCGACGGTGGCAATACCAATGCCGCAATCCCGACAGGTGTACAATCCCGCTGCTGGAATACCGCCGAGGTAGGTGATTCTCCCTCTGTGGGTTTCCATGACACCCATAGAAAAAGAATAGAACCTGTGGTGAGCGGCGCGAGCCACCGTGCCCCCAGCACAGCAAGTCCGCAAGGGGCCTCAATGCACTTGCCCCACTGCGGGCACTCTGGCACCCGGGATGCCAATGTCGGTATAGTGACACTCAGCATCCTGTACTCTGGGATACCATATCGATCCCCATTTTAACTAGATTATTGTAAATAACAGTTTCATACAATAAACTGTCATAATGTGTTTTACTTTTTATAAAAATGTATCTTACCGACATACTGCTTCCAAAATTCCATCTAAGGAGAAGAAGAGACAATGAATAATTGAACTTGTGTATGACAATACATTTATACAGTATGTTACTAATCCAGTCTTATTTTGGATCTTGTATTCTGTAAGTGTTTTCATGTAAATAAAACCCACAAAGTAAAAGTTCATATTCTGCATACAGTATGTCCCTGGAAAGTAACTTTCAAAGTTACTATAGCTTTATGTAGCCCATACACCAACACTCAACTGGCACAATCCTGAAATGATTCTCTTTAAAAATTGTCAATCTACATAATGATCAGGAGTGAGTCTGGGATTTTTTTAGGTGTTGTATTTTCGCCAATTACCTGACAATCACCAATTATCCGACTTCACTAATTGGTGAAATTTAAAGGTGAATCGTATCGTCTATCGGGGAATCAGGGATTTGCCTGATTGATGGATTGGCAGCTTTAATTGCTTTTAAAAGTTTCCTCTATAGCATCTTACATATCTACCAGGGGTTTTGGTTTAACAGAACCTGCAATGGAGATGCAACTCCACAATCTCTAATTTGAGAATGTGGCCTCCTAACATATACTGATGGCTCAAGTTGTCTCCTGCCTTGAAAGTGGAATATATGAATTTGGGGTGGCATAATGTATCATGGGCATTGCGTTGTGTGGCATAATATGGTGCAGGGGGCATAATATGGTGCAAGGGGCATTACTGTGTGGGGCTTATTATGGTGGAATTTATTTTTTTCCCTGGGTGGTGGCCGAGGTCTGTTGGTGCAGGGTCAAAAACTGGGGTGTAAGGTCGTCTTTTCCTGCAAGACCACACCCATTTTAGAGAGACCACACCTGTTTTAGCGAGCTCACACCCCCTCATGGGAAGCATGCGTACAAAATAGTGTGTGTGTGGGTGGGTGGGGTGCACATTTTTTTAATGTCAATTGGGGGGCGCATTTTAAAATCTTGCTTCCGGGGAGGAGCTTAAAGTACTATTTTTTATGTAGTGTTTTCTAACTGTGCAGGGCCACGCCTCCCATATGGAGTAAGAGATGGCATAAGTTTTGCGGGTAATGGGGCAATGCTAAAGGAGCGTCACAATCCCCTAGCCAAAATACACAGGGACATTACAGTAAGGCTGTTCATGTAAATATATAAATAATTATAAACAGTAAATGAAAGAATTACCGATCAAATACTGTATGAAGAAACTGTGTAAATGAGCTGGAACACGTGAGGCTAGCAGAAGTTTTCAAATGCAGAAACAGAGAGCAAATTATCAGGAGATTTCTCAAAGGTCTGAGACGATCCACACTGCAAGTCTGATTACGAGGAAACAGCTTTGCAAAGTGGGTAGCGGGCAGTGACTGAGATGCTCTTTTATCCAGATTCAAACAAAGGGAATTCTTCCCGCTCAAAAGCATGCTTTGAGATTAGTGTATACCGGCAGTCGGATTTTTCGCACCATCTCGCCACTGACCGGCGATGCCCTTTGTTGTTGTCAGGTGCGCATGCGCTTTGCAGTGCATACGCATTTGCATTTAGTACCTGATCGCCCGCTGTGCGAAAATGCACACCAGTAATCAGGTCTGAATCACCTCCTTAGTATAGTTGGTGCATCATAGCTATGGTGGTAGTGTTTTATCTTAGGCCTTGCTATGGAACTACAGAATGGTAATTTGGTTCTGAAAGTTAAGCATTAGGGATGGAGGGCACGCTCTCATGAGAATACATGGTAGGTCAATTTTATTGTCCGGGTAATGGCTACAAAATCTGAATAGGTGAGTTTTATGGCAAGTGGGAATTAAATACTAATGTTTGGCTTTGTATGCATGCTTGTTGTTCTGTCCGTCCTTTACTGCTGCCACCAATTTGAATTAATTGTCAATAAAATGTGAAATAATTATAACGCAAGCGCTATTGTCTGTGTTTTATTTATATACGTTAAGTCATTAAGAATTGTGAGGTTACTCATTGTGACAACACAAGAAATACACCGTTAGTGAGTTTGCTCTCCTTTGTATGAAATCAGTCACTAGCTTTATCTATGAGCGCCCTTCCATATGCAATATATCTAGTATCCGTGGGTTGCTATCCTGTAAAATCCCCTCAGTAGGTTTCCTGTTCAACCAAGCTTGTCCCTTCTTCTCTGTCACCTCCTTCCCTTTGCTAACATCCCCACCTTGCCCCTACACTAGTGCATCAACCCATGCATCTGGATATTAAAAAGTACATAAAACAAACAAGGCCAAGACAAGTTGGGCAGAATTCAAATGTTTTCCACCGGCATCCACTAGATGGCGCCTAAACAGAGCTAGTCAATTGTAGCTCCGTGCAGGCACGATGGCTGCCGGTGTCTGCATTGCAGCTCGCACCCTCCAGGGTGGCGAGCTGAAATGCGCGAAGAGTGACCTGTTTGGGCACTTTCCGGGATCACGCCCAGCACTATGGTCAAGTTTGACCGCTTTACGCCGTCTATGGGCGCAATCAGCACTCTAAAGTGTCACTTTAGACAGGTGATCGGGCTCGATAATCAATTGAATACCACCTCATAAGTCCTCATAATAATGAGTGATCATTCTAGCCCCCGTTACCTACATCCAACTCCTACATGTATTTTGCTAGTGGGCAATTGTTCTATAGGCAGGTTTCAGTGCAGTGATCGCATTAACACTTGGATAGGAAAGTGTGCATATAAAAACGCTCAAGTGAATTTTTATGAATGCAAATAATTGGAGAAAAAATGCTGGCATTAGAGGAGCCAGGCATTACCCATTGTACTCAGGGCCGGCAACAGAAATCTTGGGGCCCGGTTCAGTGATATCTCTGGGGCCCCCTCAGATTTTTTATGTATAATGAATATATGTATATATATATATATATATATATATATATATATATACAAAGCTGGTAAGGTCGGCACTCACTTATGTCGACAGCTGCCTTGGTGCCATCCTAAAGTCCAATGGATATCAATGTCGTTCTAATGGAGAGGGGTATGCATCCATCCACTCCTCCTATGTATAGAACAGGCGGCACTCCCAGGTCTTGGTAATCAAAAATGAAGTGTATTCAAAAAATCAATAAAGTGATTGGCACATTACGCCAACGTTTCAGCGCCGCGCAGGGCGGCATTAGGCATTAGATTGCTGGTTCGGAAATTTTAATTAATTGTATGTCATTGTTGCTTTTGTTTTTATACATGGTTCACCATCATCACTCGAGGTTCTGTTCTCCGTACTGGGAAACACAAACCTCTATCATGTTCACCTTTTTAAAAATATTCGTGGTCGTGCACACACACTAAAGCACTCAGG
This sequence comes from Pseudophryne corroboree, assembly GCF_028390025.1. Taxonomy (NCBI): domain Eukaryota; kingdom Metazoa; phylum Chordata; class Amphibia; order Anura; family Myobatrachidae; genus Pseudophryne; species Pseudophryne corroboree. Next base: position 333,428,995 of record NC_086451.1, read on the forward strand.
GACACGACCTTTCACTGCACTGTATTATTTTCCGCCAGGAGCAGTGGGTTGACAACGTCGGCGGGGACGCCCGCGGTATCCTAGCAACCAGTGATGTCACTTCCTGGTTACGCGAGGGGAACACTCACCGGAAGCCCCGCAGAACGCCAGTCCCCGCAGCTCCGTACGACGGTCCTTTACTTATATAAGGTAAGAACACACACTGTTTGGGTTTGTTTTGTTTGTAGCCTTCTGCACACTGCCTTGACAAAAGCGCCCTGCGCGGCGCTGAAACGTTGGCGTAATGTGCCAATCACTTTATTGATTTTTTGAATACACTTCATTTTTGATTACCAAGACCTGGGAGTGCCGCCTGTTCTATACATAGGAGGAGTGGATGGATGCATACCCCTCTCCATTAGAACGACATTGATATATATATATATATATATATATATATTATATATATCTTCGCGTGGCAGTTTCTAATTTTCATGGTTGTAAATATAAATGAGTGCTATAAATTTGGTAAATCTATAGAGAAGTAAATTAGAGACGTTTTAATGTAAGTAAATATTAATCCATGGTTCTTTGCGTTATCCGAGGAGCACCCATAGCAGATACGGTAAAAAGTGACAGGACCATTTTTGTAGTTTATTAAGTTCTACACACTGGAGGTGCAATCCAAATTTTGATCCGATTGTCCGTTTGGGTGTTATCGTTCACACAACACAAGCCATGCATCTGTAATAATGTCAATATGTCAACCCCCTGTTCATTCCCTTAGGGGATGGATATTAAAATTCTAATTTTCTATTTACGTAGTTTTCCTATTTCCCACCTGAAGAATACCTACTGTATGTGTAATTTCAGCTTCCTAACATATCGGGAAGTAAGAGAATTATTGATGAGTGAGTGAGTGAGGGCTTTCGCGTATATGTATAAAGCAGGAATGAGGAACCTTTGGCCCTCCATCTGTTTTTGAACTACACATACCAGCATGCCTTGCTACAGTTTTGCTATTTGGCCATGCTGAAACTGTTGCAGGGCATGCTGGGATGTGTAGTTCAACAACAGCTGGAGGGACGAAGGTTCTCCATCCCTGGTATAAAGGTTGAGTATCCCAAATACAAAAGGCTTCGGACCAGAAGTATTTTGGATATTGGATTTTTCCGTATTTTGGAATAATTACATACCATAATGAGATATCATGTTTCATATACACCTTGTACACACAGCCTGAAGGTCATTTAATACAATATTTTTAATAACTTTGTATATTAAACAAAGTTTGTGTACATTGAGCCATCAGAAAACGAAGGTTTCACTATCTCAGTCTCATTCAAAACAATCAGTTTCTCTGAATATTTGGTTATGGGATACTCAACCTGTGTGTGTGTGTGTGTGTGTGTGTGTGTGTGTGTGTGTGTATATATATATAATTATTAATAATAATAATGATAATAATAATGAAAATGTTACGTTTACTTTTCAGTTGATATTAATATGTTAATAATATTTTCTTAAAATAGCATTCCTAAACCAGACGATAATTATTATAATTATAATAGTAACTACTAATTAAATGTACATTGGAAAAAGTATATTGAAATAAAATATATAAAATGTGGCCCTGTTGCTAATTATATGTCTGAAATAGCAATATTGAAGTAACCCGTTATTTCTTTTGCTTCATAACCTTACTGTAATAGTCCCAGCCAGGTCCTAGTTGCCATTGTGACATCATAATGAGGCGCAGAACGCATCATAATGGGGCTCAGGCTTATACTGCTGACAGGTTGTAACAGTCTCCTTTGATAGGTAGTTGTTGGAGGAGAAAGACAAGTGATTACTTGTGCTGACTCAGTATTTGCTTTAACATATTTTAGTATCATTGATACATATCTGAACAACATCTGGATATATCTGAATAACATCTAGATATACTGTATCCAAAAAACATCTGGATAAGAAGGTCTTATATAAGAGACAGAAGGTAAGTGGACTCCTCAGATAATTCTATTATTTTTACTAAGCAGACAAAAAAAACACCACATTTTATATGGCTAATTAGTGACATAGACACATTTATACTTCAGCAGAATATACGCAGCTTACTGTACTATATGTAGTTACACCTGCATCTACTGTAATACATAGAGATTTTCTGGATTTTGTCACATGGACTCAACATAAGAATATTACAACAATATTTTAATGTTATATATGGAAGAATATATATTGAGGATGAAGTATTTGGGTGTCAGCTGCTGATTTGCCTGTGGCTACAAGTTAGTTATATAATGTTAAAACATTACAACAGATATTGGGAGCAATATATCATAACCATGAAGCAAAGTGTTGCCAGCATTAGGGGGTCTATGTACTAAGCCTCGGAGAGAGATAAAGTGGACAAAGATAAAGACCAACCAACCAGCTCCTAACTGTCATTTTTCAAACACAGTCTGTAACATAGCAGTTAGGAGCTGATTGGCTGGTACTTTATCTCTGTCCACTTTTTCTCTCTCCAAGGCTTAGTACATAGAGCCCTAGGTGTTTTGAGTCCATGTAATGTTATCCTCAAAATCTGCATATTCAGGAACCATTAGACATATGTTTTATTGTAATTACCCCGTCCCCTGCTGGCATACTAAAGGTCGGGATGCCGCTATCAGTCATGTGACCACCGGCACCCCAACCACCGACATTCGCTATCACATTTGCAATGTCCCTTTGTGGAGTCCATGTCCAAAAGTCCAAAAACACATTTTCAATTGCAGGAGGAGATGATAAAAGATCTTCAGGTGTAAATTATTTTAGGGGCATTCACAGGACAGAGGGAGATCAGAACTTTACCCCAAAATGTAATTGACTTTTACACATCTATTACATCTTCCAAGTGCATTTCATGTTAAGTGGTTCTTTGGTACCTATCGTCCACTTGCTCTGAGGAGTTATCTATGACATAAGCAAGGATGGAATAATCAATCTTTAGAGAATAATGGCAATGTTGATGTAGCCTCCACCTCTGACAATCCAATCCAATAACAAGACAAAGGGTTATTACTGAGGAAGCCTGACACCATGAGAGCTCGGAAATGCCCTTTTGCCTTATGGCAAATACATAGTCACCAGCATTATATAACCAGTGCTGCTGTGCCATGTGCAATACTGTCTCGCAGCACCTTGGAGTACTACAACTCCCATCATAAACTGAAGTGAAACATAATGTAGCTGTTATTGCTTTTTACTAAATATTGACTTCTATAGCCAACACATATGGCTAGTAATAGTAATAAGAATCACATCTGCAGTGCAGACAATAAGGATTGTTACAGTACAGTTGATCAATATTCAGTAATACGTATATGTTTCTAGGGGCGTAGACTGGGACAGTCAGTGCAAGTTAGGGCCATTTGGCAACTCTGCATTTGGATTGGCCATGCTGAGGAATGATTTAACAGCATTGTAGGCCCTAAGCAAAGCAAAGCACTGGGGCCATACACACCCAATAACAGGAATAAATACAAGAAAACTGTACCCCTCGTGCATTTCTGCACCATCTCTCCACATAATTAGAGCCATGAACTGTCTGGCTGAAGGCTGGGAGGCAGGTAGAGAATTCTGACTGGCTGCTCTGATTGTGTGTAATTCACAGAGCGGCCAGGCTGCATTCTCTTACTGCCAAGAAGCTCCAGAGGCACCAGCCCAGGAGCAACAGCAGTATTTCTGGAGGGGGGGTTCCAAATGCTTGATTTTATAGTGATTGTTGCCAGCCCATGAAGGATACATAATTAGCATGTAACAAGCTATATTCCCAAAGTGCAGCTTATGTAATATAGTTATTCAGACATATGTAGGCCCAGTGATCACAGTAAGCCAACTGAAGTACCAGATTTTCTCCCTGGTGCGATGAGTGAGCACTCAGATCCACAGACACACACACCAGCCTTTGTAGGAAAATCTGCTGTTACTGGGCATTTGCAGCAGCTCCATTCTGCCATTTATACTGCATGTAGTGGCCTCTGGCCAGGCTGTGGGAAGGGGGTTTCTGGGCAACTGGAAACCCCCTGTGTTTGCCTATGCAGCCCAACCCTGCTCGATAGCCCCTAGAATTGTGGTGCCCTGGGCAGCTGCCGAGTAAGCCCACACATTAAGATGGCCCTGGCCTGTGTCTAGTAGAGGGACCCAAATCTGGTTATGATGAAAAGGTGAGACCCCACACTGCAGATCTCTCCTAAATTATGATAGCCAGCCCAGGTATTTTACTAATTACTTATATTACCAATACTCCTCATGTTAAGGAAGCCTCTCTGCTGTTTATGAAAAGGTTTAAATAATGAATGAATATGTGTACATTGCTGTGAGATGGATAATTCACCTATGTGTTTCTTTCTTGCACAGATCTCATCGGAGCGATGGAGACTTTTCATGTGGCTCTCTTTGTGGCCCTGGCATTATGTGCCTTTTGCATGCTGTGCCTGTTTTTGCACACACTGTGGGGGTAAGTTACTAACATCATTTGCAGACTATTATGGTTTATTTGTCTAGATGTTATTACTAGACGTGTTTTACTTCTAAAACCATTTGTGATTTTTTGTTTTGGCAAGCCACTTTGTATTTGGATTTCAGTACAAATGGTTAGAAATATGAAGCGTGTATTTTGGAACTCTTAATTCCTACATTAGTATTTCTATCTGTAATATTCATTTAAAGTCACTAAAAACCATTTAAAGTACATTTTCTAATGACCACCTCACAACTGCCAAACTAGTCCTACTGTCCTTATTACTGGTACTTCCACCCATCTGTCATGTTCAGGGCTGGCCTGACTATTACGCCGGGTACGCAGCCACATAAAGCGCTACACTGTGGAGGGCACCGCCGATGCTTTCTCCATTTGCCGAGATCTTGCGGGAACTCCAACCCGGAAGTCTCGTGCAGTCCTGGTGGCTCACTGTGACATCCACCAGTATATAGAAAGTGCAGAAAGAGCCTCAGATCACTGATGACCTGTGACACTAGCCGTTGGACAACTTCCATCAGGCACTGCACCCAATTTTTCAGACAGCTGCACAGAATTCCACCATCAACATACAGACTCTGTTATGATGATACAAAGAAGAGGTGTGGGACTCCGCCTTCTGTGTGCACCGATCCTGTTCACTTTATCTCCACTTACTAAAGGGTCTCACCTCTGTATGCCCAAGATCTTTTTCTTTCAAGCTATACCCACCAAAGACATATACCCCTATTTTCATCATTAAACCTTTTAGTGAAATCACAGAAACAGAGTTTTTCTATCTTTAAGAACAGTGTGGACTTCCCAGACTAATGCACAGTATTGGAAGAATGCATTCTTCTTAGATCTAATTAAGAAAGCCAATCCCACCTCATCTTTTCAATCGCGGGATTTGGGATTGAAAAAAATCTTAATCCCAGGATTCCCGCTATTCTTGGGATTTAGTTGATCAATGAAAATAGGCCCCCAGCCCCACAGGGAAAAAAAGCTTTCATGGACCCTGCCAGACCAGCCTTTACCCCCAGCCCACACTGAGAAGAACCTGTGTTTGACCTGGTGTGAGTATGTGTGTCACACTTGTTGACTCACCCTCCTCTCAGAAGAACAGCAGCAGCACAGACACACAGTAATTTGCAGTTACTTCTGCAGTACAGGACAGGGCAGGCTGCAGCAGGTACCTGCTGCAGGCACAAGCACGCGCTATCCATTTATACAGTTACATCAAGGGGCACCAAACTCTATATTTGCTTACCAAAAAAACTAAGCTTGGTCCGAACCCTTGTCATGTGATCCTACTACTGCCACCACCCAGCTATCATGTTCCAACCCAGTTGTGCCCTTATTTCTGCAACTATCATCCCCAGCTTTAATGCATCCCTACTAATACGAACCCCATCTCTTATCCTGTGTCCTTATGACTACTACCCTATACTAAATATACTGTGGGGGGAATGTTCATTAAATAGCCTGGAAAATGTTAGAGAAGGTAAGAGACATTGGCGTTTCTACCATGGGTGCAATATGTGCGGTGCACACAGGCCCCTGGGCCATGTTTCCGGAGACATGCGCAGTAGACATTTTCTAGTCAGTATTGCTATTTGTCACAGCCTGTGTTGTGGCTGAGGAATGGGAATATCTTGGTTGTACCTTGTACATGGTGGACAGTGTATTGATATATTTAGGTGGGATCTATGGAAACTGGCATTGGTAGTGGAACCGAAGGATTCCTTTCCCAGGAATAGAGTTATAAATGCTGTAAAAAGCTCCCACCAACACTTTCTGTACTCTGCTCCAAATTATATATATATATATATATATAGCGCCTGTGTTGCTGTGATGTGATACATTCTGCCACGTGATACTTTGTATCATGTTATACTTCTATCTTGCATCATACATGACCTGTGACTTACTGTCATTTCTGCTAATGTTTCCTGTTAGTTGTGTATGAGCTCTAACTGACCCTTTCTTATTATTTTTGCAGTTGGCTAACTGACAGTGAGAAACAGAAACAGATTGATATCGAATGGGCAGCTGCTTTTGGCGATGGTAATAATAATTAAATATAGGACTTACATTATACTATTTGGTCAAATTACTAAAGAGAAAAAAAAATTAGTGGATATGTTTTAGATAGTGCTTCTGCCTATTTATCAATGACTACCACTGTGATATATTCACTTTTATATAGTACATGTTAGACATGGGATAAAAATGACTAAAATTGTTTCCTGATTTTCTTGTTTTAGCTGATGTGCCGGTGGCTCTAGTGATATGAATTGGAGAGCTGGGGATTAGGGCTTCTGGCGACACCCCAAGAAAAAAAAAAAACGACACTGGGCAGCCACCTCATGGGTGTGTTGGAAGAGCTGCTAAGCTGCTAATTGATTTTAAAATGTTGACAGTTACATCCAGCTCATTGTTAACTGAAGAACTTTAAATTTAAATCAATTCATCTGTTATCATCCGTGAGCATTTAATAAGCATCATTGCGCACATGCGCAGGAATCATTTACAGCCTCCCAGGTTTCTCCATCGCAGCACCACTGACCCACTAGTGCCCCCTCCGGGAACAGACAAAACCACAGATCTGACAAGATGCTGTCGGTGGCCCAAAAAATGCGGGCCACTTTCGGCATTCAGCCACCGCGTGCCGAAGATTGGAGCGCCAGCAAAAAATCCTGAACATGCCCTGCCATCAGCTGAAGCAAGAGGTGGTAACGAGGTGGAATTCAACCCTCTATATGCTTCAGAGAATGAAGGAGCAGCAGAAGGCCATTCAAGCAGAGGCAGAACTCTGGGAGGCAACGGAGTCATCTGCCGCCGGGCTCCTGCTCTGAAGGGGGTACCTCTCCTCCCATTCTGTGACACCATTGAATTAAGTTAATTGATAGCTGTCGCTGTCTTTTCAGTGGCCAACTTCCTCACTGGTCCCTGCACCTTACAAATCACACCCTCTTTATTATACTGTAGATACATACTTTACAAGTGTCACACCCAGGATTAGAAACCACATCCTATTACACTGGAAGCTGATACCTTACTGATGAAGCTGTTTGCTCCTGTATAGGAAATATGAGAATTTTAACTATATGAAAATACTTCTCTGACAATTACACGTAATTTCATATAGTTAGAATTCTCATGCTTCCTCTACAGGAGCAAATAACTCCATCAGTAAAGTGTCTGCAGTCGGTGTAACAGGTCATCGGTTCTAATCCTGGGTATGACTGCTAAGAAATGTGTGATTTAAAATAAAAGACAATCAAATGTATAAATACAGTATATAATTTTTTTTTCAGAACACTACACACACACACACACACACACACACACACACACACACACACACACACACACACACACACACACACACATATACACACGCACACATACATACATATATTTATCTTAATATAGGAAATAGGGGGGCACCAATATTTATCTTGCCTCCGGGCAACTTTGACGAACTTACACCATTGCATTCAAGCCTATACATCTGCCTACGATATAGGCAAAGTAGGGGGAATGCACCTGACTCAAGCGCAGTGGAGAATGATTTCCATGTTGTGCAATGGTTCTCCAACCCTTTGAACTTGCCACACGTGAAATCAGTTCAGACACTGCCAGCCTAAGTCAGATCATTCCCCTCATCAGGTTTTTGCAGAAACAGCTGGAGAGATTGAAGGAGGCGCTAAAACAGAGCGATTCCGCTAGGCATGTGGGACATGTGGATGGAGCCCTTTATTCACTTAACCAGGATTCATGGGTGGTCAATCTGTTGAAATCAGAGCACTACATTTTGGCCACCGTGCTCCATCCTAGGTTTAAAGCCTACTGTACTTCAGCTATCAGGGGTTTTCCTGCATCAATTAAAGGTCTCCAGTATGTAAGCACTGGGTTCAGCAGAGCAGTCTGCATAGGTGTCTATGGCGACACAATATTGCCAAATGTATCAAGCTATGGGGTGTGACTTTCTGTAATATGATGATGTAACAGGAAATAATATGTTCAATGTCAGTCGGAAATTTTATCCAAAATGGGTTTGCTGATCTCTGATTGCTCTGTGTAAAATAATGTATGTTTTTTTATAACAATTGAAACCCACAACCATTTGGTATGATCAAGACCGGAACTAGTTGGTGTGCAAGAGGTTCTGCAGGGCTCTTTCGACGGCACTGTCGCTGCACAACGGCTCTTTTTTGTGGCTAGCATATCTCATGTTATTATGGGAGTCTGACATGGTTAGATGCAATGGAGAAATTCCCATAACTAAGATGGACTTCTCAATGGTGGTCATTCCGAGTTGTTCGCTCACTAGCTACTTTTAGCAGCAATGCAAACGCAAAGCCGCCGCCCTCTGGGAGTGTATTTTGGCATAGCAGAATTGCCAACGAAAGTTTAGCAATTCTGCTATTTAGTATTTCCTTGCAGTTTCTGAGTAGCTCCAGACCTACTCCTAGATTGCGATCACCTCAGTCCGTTTAGTTTCTGGTTTGACGTCACAAATACGCCCAGCGTCCGGCCAGCCACTCCCTCGTTTCTCCAGCAACTCCTGCGTTTTCTGCTGGCACGCCTGCGTTTTTTTTAGCATACTACCGGAAAACGCTCAGTTACCACCCAGAAACACCCACTTCCTGTCAATCATTCTCCGATCAACAGAGAGACTGAAAAGCTTTGTTCGCCCGTGAGTAAAATAGCATAGCTTTGTGTAAAATTGCTTAGCGCGTGCGCCCTGCGGTGCATACGCATGCGCAGAACTGCCGGATTTTAGCCTATTAACAATTCTGCTAAAAATAGCGAGCGAACAACTCGGAATGACCCCCAATGTGCCTAAATTAGGCTTGTTCCACTTGTAGATTTACAGTCTCTCCCTCAGATATTGAAATTCTTCAATGTGCATTAAAAACCTTATATTGTCAAGACTGACACTTCCCTTTTCTGCGTCTCCTTTCTCTGTAGAGCTAGAGAACATTGTTCATCATGTAATAAGTGAATTATCAGATTCTGGTAGAAAATTGCACCCAACATTAACTTACGAATTACGTCAGCGTATAATGGCGCTGCATAAATAAACTATTTAAACCACTGACGAATGTATTCCTGTTTTCTTCTGTTGCTTTTGTGTTAGATATTAAGAGACATTTTCATTAGGTTTGACACAGCAGTCTTAATTAGATATACATTACAGCGGATTAGACCTAAGGCTTAATTGGGCACAGAAATTAAGAAAAAGTACAACAATTAGAACTGAAGGAGCATTTAAAATGTGAACCTACAGTTCCCACTATTTCTCAACTGTCTAAACATGTTTGTTCACATGCCATCTTATAAAGCTGTGTTTACCTAGCGAATAAGCCTTATTGTATTCAATCTTCATCTTCTGCTTGTCCTTGTGTATCCACTTATTAGCCAATCAATTTATCAGGCTCTTCACAGCAGAAGATTACTTAGCTGATCTCATGGAAGGTAGTGATCAGTCCTTTTCCATTTGTGATTATGTAATACCCCTTTTCCACTAGCGCAAAAAACATGGGTAAATGCGCGGGGGCGCGCATTTACCTGTGATTTTTTCTAGTGGAAACGCCCCCTCCTGCAAATTCCCGGATCAAGTGATCCGGGAATCCTACCCGGGTAGATTACCGGGTTGAACACGTCTTCAACCCGGTAAGTTGTGTAGTGTAAACAGAAGCCGTGTCGATGCGAGATGGCTCCCATTCACAGTGTATGGAAGGGCGGTGCTGGGAGACGATGTGATCTCCCAGCACCGCCCCTGCCTCGTCAGCAGCAGCGTTACCAACCCGGGTTGGTGAGCGCAGTGTAGAAGAGGGCTGTAGCACGGGTCGCAGCCGTGTCAGGCTCCCGGCTGTGACCCGTGCTAGCTAGTGGAAAAGGGGTATTAGTGAAGACAGGGTTCCATGTAGAGATGTGCGGATTCGGATTTACTTGGTTCATAACACCAAAATTAACGCAAGTTCGAATTTATCTGGATTTTTCCTATTGGCTATCTAAAACACGTGACATCCGAGAGCCAATAAGATGCTGCTTTGAGATGTGGGTAAATCTGAACCCACACATCTCTAGTTCCATGTGACAGGGCCATTGTTGGTATGTGAGGAGGTGGAGAAAGGTAAGCAAGAAACTACTGTATGCATTACAGTGGAACAAGCAGGATCCCCAATAGCACAGTGGGAGGCGGTTAGGTGCCTGTTAAACTAATGCATGAATATTATTGTAAAGGATGATATAGTGATCAAGCACTACAATTCCTGGCGCTAAGAGATAAATACTGTATATAGAGACTTAGAGAGAAATTGATTCACCGTGGCTGCAAGTAATTAAGGTCTGGTTTGGACCTAAAAAATCACAAAATGTACAAAACAAAAAAATGACTGCGCTTGGTGTTACATTTACATTTATATATTTTATGTTAAGAAAGAACACCAAGTGTAGTAATTATTGTTGCTTTATTCATTTTATGAATATTATTGTGTCAAATGTTATATAGCGAACAAAGAAATATATGTTTACTATATATTCAATCCTGCAAATTTATAAAGAAATAAAAAGGTTTCTTACTGTGCAGACACTCTGGTCACATAGACCAGTGACGACAACCATCTTGTAGGCATTGTAGTACATTAAGGCTTGGTTCAGAGTTGAACGAAAACCTGATTTTTACACAGCTGAGTGATTATCATCTAGCTACACATGTGTCTAAGTCGCACTACGTTTTTGTGTCGTGATAGTCTTACGGTGGCAGAGTCAAAGAGATTTATTCAAAAGTGATTGACAGCTGGGGTTGGTTATAGGGAGTGGCTGCAAAAATGTAGGCATGTAGCGACCGTATTTGGGGTGTGTCTCAACCTGCGACTGCAATCGCATACGTAGCTGCAATGGCTCTGGCATCTTATATTCTCTGCCCATACTGTCCAACAATATGGCTACTGAGAACTTACATAATCGATTGATCTGCAACCGACACTGTACCTTTGTATGCAGCCGCTGGGACTCGCAAATCTGCATGTGGGCATCTCAATACAAATCTAGGCGGCTGCAGCATATTTTCTCACAGTGACTGCTTACATTTCAGCCTACATCACTAAATCAAGCACTATGAATTAATCTCATGCCAAAATAATGCTTAGGGGATAAATATGCAGCCTTCTCAGTTCAGCCTATATTGTTATTACTTTAGTGATAAATGTCATTAAATTTTTACGTTTGTTTAAATATAAGTTCAGCCTTGTGTAATGTTGCATGTAAGTAAGCTCATAGCTATGTCCAGTGTGTATATGAAACACCTGCCCACTCTCCCAGAATGTCCAGGAGACCATGATCCCACTTATTGTCCCAGTAAAGGTTGCTGTCCAGGTGGGTATCCATATAATCATGTATCGGGGCATCCTCGGTCCGCCATGCACTGCCGCGACGTGACATCCGGCATTGCGCTCCACCTCTGACTCAGGCCCAGACAGACTGTCCAGCTCTGCAGTCACGTAACATCCCGCAACCGCAGCACGCCTCATTACGAGTACCGGACATTGTGTCCTCTGTCAGATACAGACTTTAACAGACTTCATCTCTGATACAGACCATATAGACTGTTCAGCCCTGCGGTCACATCGCACTCTGTAACCGCAGCACGCACTGTATCCCGCATTCGCGACATGCCTGGATCTTGATACGGACATCTCCTGTGTACACTGTACCCTGCCTCTTGCCAGTGACTGACCGCTCCCTCCATCCCGGGTAACATCTGCACAATTATATTCTATTTCTCTTATATCCATTCCGATGCTCGCTACACATACTGCCTCATAAAATTGATTTATATCAGGCTTATGATAGCCACTAGTCTTTTGATTCCAAAAAGATCTGTCTTTATAGGCAGCCGGCGTACAGCGGCTTTCTATCTCATGATATCTAATATTATTGAGCTATACTGGGGTATTAGAGCTTTGGTCAGTTATAAATCTGACATACTGTATCAACTACATATTACTGGTTCAGTATTTCTCAAGAATTTCTCTACTCTTTTCTTTCTGTTCTTCTCTAAATCTATTTGGAGAGCATGTTCACAGTAGCATTGTCTATTATGCTTATTTAACCTATTTCTGCAGCTCTGATATCATTGAGACATAACAGCTACTATTTATCTTTCTCCTTATTATAGAACTGTTGCCACAAATTAGCGACTATTTGGCCAATTTCTCTACATAATAAAAGGTTACAACCAAAGTGCGCAATAAATTTCCCCCACAATGCAGCTATAATTCCTGTGTGTGAGTAAGCACCAAATTACTCAAAATTGCGAAATGTGAAGAAAAATACACAGCAACTAATTAGCGCTAAAGAGAAAACCACGTCCACCAATTATAATGAAATAGGACACCACGTCAGATAACTCCTTAAATGTTGCCACTAATTATACTTATTTAGCAGTTACAGTTCTTATTCATCCTTAGGTGTCAAAAAAATAAATCTAGAGGGCAAAAAGACATACAATAATAGTGCAGATGGTTTTAACAGTGGAATGATGGTTTTATTGCACGATGCACACTTACAAACAAGTGATTTTTTTGAGGCGTATAAAATCATCCACATAGGCACTACAGCAAAGGAACCTCTTTCAGGACGTCCACCGAATCATATCATGTTCCATAGAAAATAAAAAAAATGCAAAATAGTGCAGCTTGATAAAAACAATGGCAGCTTTAATAAATGGTTCCACTTACAAACATATGTTAAGGGCATTAACAAAAATCCGCAAAGCAGAACAGTTGGTCCCCACTCCTGATATTCCCCAGAAAGATGTCCACGGGTACACTGCAACTCACTTCCGGATAGTGGGTTCAGTAAATCAGTTCGAGCACCAAAGTTCAGCGTGAGCGGATCCACATAAACATACCGTCGCAAAACGCGTTTCAGACTAGATGTCCTTCCTCAGTAGCGTGGTATGTAACACTCAGTCCTTGCTTATAAGGATAGTTAATTGGCCTGACAGCTATTTAAAATAAGGAAATCGCCGCGTTCGCGTCCACTTCCGTATACGTCATCTCGAATCCGGAAATGACGCACCTATGCGTTCCGGATGTCGTCATTCTGCGTTACACCAGACGATCTCCGTTACTGTAGGCTCCAGTGGGCTCTACTTTCCAATACCAGTATCAATACGACTGGATTCAGCATTCTTTGTCAGGCCAACAGACATGGTTCATCGATTAAACATAAAATAAACATAAAAAATACAATTAGATTGCTACATATATTCATAAAAGTATCTGGTACATTCACATATATGTACATATTAAAATCAATACATGCATATATATATATATATATATAGATGAGCACACCACTCAGTGAAATACCATGTGATAAAATAGGGAAAATACACAAATCAAGAGAGTGAACAGATTAAATTAAAAAGCTCTTCAATTCGAAATCGATATTAAGACCCTTGGGTACAAGGGTCCCTAATTGGTAGATCCATCGCATCTCTGATTGGGAGAGGCATTTCTCAATATCATGACTTCTCCATTTCGGTAAAATTTGTTGTATTCCCCAGAAGTTCTTTATACAACACTCTCTTGATTCGTGTGCAATTTTAAAATGTGCAGAAACATTATGTGTAATTAAGGATTTACGAATGTTGTAAATGTGTTCTGCAGCTCTTACTTTTAGTTGTCTAATAGTTTTCCCTACATAAAATAACTCGCATTCATACTGTAGTAGGTACACTACATTTTTGGAGTGACAAGTGATAAACTCATTTATTGAGTGGGTTCTATCCCCTACTGTAAAAGTCACAATCTTTCTGTCCTTCATCTTTACGGTCCTGCACATGAGGCAGTCCCCGCATCGATGAAAGCCTTTAGTTCTAATACTAGTTCTTAATTCACTCTCTAAACTACTTTTAACTAGATGGTCCTTCAGAGAGGGGGGCCTTTCTGTATACAAATACCATTTTTGTGGGATTACATTACCTATAATGGGGTCTTGTTTTAATAAATTCCAGTTTTTTTGAAAAACATGTTCAACCTCCCGGTAACAATTATTATATTGACTGATAAACGCCCATTGGTATTTGGTATCTGATTTTTCCTCTTTAGTCTTTACACTTGTAAGTTCTTTTCTATCTATCTTATTAATCCTCTCTCTCACCTCATTTAATAGATTGTCTGAGTAACCTCGAACACTCAGTCTTTGAGAGACTTCTCTTAGTTGCATTTCACAGATAGGTTCATCTGTGCAATTGCATTTTATTCTGGAGAATTGGCCGAAGGGAATCGCATCAAGCCAATTATGATGATGTTGGCTTGATTTATCAATATAACTATTTGAATCCGTATTTTTCCTATGTGTTTTGGTCTTTAAAAGACCATTGTCAATATAGATACTCAATCCCAAAATACCACTTCTTTAAGACTATAGGAAAATACCAAATTAATGGAAAAGGTGTTGGAATTCAAATCAGTACACCAATGATTAAGGGAGTCTTCCGTGCCGCTCCACACAAAAAGTATATCGTCTATAAAGCGCTGCCAGGACACCAGGTTCGCCACCAGATTATCTTCTGGCCAGATGACGGTATCCTCCCAGTATGCCATATACAAGTTAGCATAACTGGGGGCGAACCTGGTGCCCATGGCAGTGCCGACACATTGTAGATAAAAAATTCCCTCAAAGCAAAAATAGTTGTTGGTCAGAATGAAATCTATACCATCCAATATGAACTTTTTAAATTTTGCCTCTAAAGTGCTTTTATCAAGGAAATAAGATACCCCTGCTAATCCTTTATTTTTATTGATGATAGTATATAGCATACTCACATCCGCACTACATAATATATCTCCTTCTTGCCAATTATAAACAGATAATTTTTGTAATACATCACTTGTGTCTTTTAAATATGCCTTAGTTTGTGCAAATAATGGCTGAAGGTGGAACTCTATCATGGCAGACAAATTACTCGTGATGCTGTTGCACCCAGAGATAATTGTTTATAATTGGCAAGAAGGAGATATATTATGTAGTGCGGATGTGAGTACGCTATATACTATCATCAATAAAAATAAAGGATTAGCAGCGGTATCTTATTTCCTTGATAAAAGCACTTTAGAGGCAAAATTTAAAAAGTTCATATTGGATGGTATAGATTTCATTCTGACCAACAACTATTTTTGCTTTGAGGGAATTTTTTATCTACAATGTGTCGGCACTGCCATGGGCACCAGGTTTGCCCCCAGTTATGCTAACTTGTATATGGCATACTGGGAGGATACCGTCATCTGGCCAGAAGATAATCTGGTGGCGAACCTGGTGTCCTGGCAGCGCTTTATAGACGATATACTTTTTGTGTGGAGGGGCACGGAAGACTCCCTTAATCGTTGGTGTACTGATTTGAATTCCAACACCTTTTCCATTAATTTGGTATTTTCCTATAGTCTTAAAGAAGTGGTATTTTGGGATTTGAGTATCTATATTGACAATGGTCTTTTAAAGACCAAAACACATAGGAAAATACGGATTCAAACAGTTATATTGATAAATCAAGCCAACATCATCATAATTGGCTTGATGCGATTCCCTTCGGCCAATTCTCCAGAATAAAACGCAATTGCACGGACGAACCTATCTGTGAAATGCAACTAAGAGAAGTCTCTCAAAGACTGAGTGTTCGAGGTCACTCAGACAATCTATTAAATGAGGCGAGAGAGAGGATTAATAAGATAGATAGAAAAGAACTTACAAGTGTAAAGATTAAAGAGGAAAAATCAGATACCAAATACCAATGGGCGTTTATCAGTCAATATAATAATTGTTACCAGGAGGTTGAACATGTTTTTCAAAAAAACAGGAAATTATTAAAACAAGACCCCATTATAGGTAATGTAATCCCACAAAAAAACGGTATTTGTATACAGAAAGGCCCCCCTCTCTGTAGGACCATCTAGTTAAAAGTAGTTTAGAGAGTGAATTAAGAACTAGTATTAGAACTAAAGGCTTTCATCGATGCTGGGACTGCCTCATGTGCAGGACCGTAAAGATGAAGGACAGAAAGATTGTGACTTCTACAGTAGGGGATAGAACCCACTCAATAAATGAGTTTATTACTTGTCACTCCAAAAATGTAGTGTACCTACTACAGTGTGAATGCGAGTTATTTTATGTAGGGGAAAACTATTAGACAACTAAAAGTAAGAGCTGCAGAACACATTTACAACATTCGTAAATCCTTAATTACACATAATGTTTGTGCACATTTTAAAATTGCACACAAATCAAGAGAGTGTTGTATAAAGAACTTCTGGGGAATACAACAAATTTTACCGAAATGGAGAAGTCATGATATTGAGAAACGCCTCTCCCAATCAGAGATGCGATGGATCTACCAATTAGGGACCCTTGTACCCAAGGGTCTTAATATCGATTTCGAATTGAAGAGCTTTTTAATTCACTCTCTTGATTTGTGTATTTTCCCTATTTTATCACATGGTATTTCACTGAGTGGTGTGCTCATCTAAATATATATATATATGCATGTATTGATTTTAATATGTACATATATGTGAATGTACCAGATACTTTTATGAATATATGTAGCAATCTAATTGTATTTTTTATGTTTTTTTTATGTTTAATCGATGAACCATGTCTGTTGGCCTGACAAAGAATGCTGAATCCAGTCGTATTAATACTGGTATTGGAAAGTAGAGCCCACTGGAGCCTACAGTAACGGAGATCGTCTGGTGGAACGCAGAATGACGACATCCGGAACGCATAGGCGCGTCACTTACGGATTAGAGATGACGTATACGGAAGTGGACGCGAACGCGGCGATTTCCTTATTCTAAATAGCTGTCAGGCCAATTAACTATCCTTATAAGCAAGGACTGAGTGTTACATACCACGCTACTGAGGAAGGACATCTAGTCTGAAACGTGTTTTGCGACGGTATGTTTATGGGGATCCGCTCACGCTGAACTTTGGTGCTCGAACTGATTTACTGAACCCACTATCCGGAAGTGAGTTGCAGTGTACCCGTGGACATCTTTCTGGGGAATATCAGGAGTGGGGACCAACTGTTCTGCTTTGCGGATTTTTGTTAATGCCCTATATTAACATATGTTTGTAAGTGGAACCATTTATTAAAGCTGCCATTGTTTTTATCAATCTGCACTATTTTGCATTTTTCTTGTTTTCTATGGAACATGATATGATTCGGTGGACGTCCTAAAAGAGATTCCTTTGCTGTAGTGCCTATGTGGATGATTTTATACGCCTCAAAAAAATCACTTGTTTGTAAGTGTGCATCGTGCAATAAAACCATCATTCCACTCTTAAAACCATCTGCACTATTATTGTATGTCTTTTTGCCCTCTAGATGAATTTTTTTGACACCTAAGGATGAATAAGAACTGTAACTGCTAAATAAGTATAATTAGTGGCAACATTTAAGGAGTTATGTGAAGTGGTGTCCTATTTCATTGTAATTGGTGGACGCAATTTCTCTACATGACATTCTTTGGAGACACATGATATCAATCTGTCAGTATGAACTAGATATTCTTTTATGGTTTAAATCTCATTCACTTTCTTACAATTCGTGTACAATCAGCTTCTACCGACATTTGGTATTATAAACACCACAGGTACTTAAAGTACCCTGTAATTTGAAGGCATATCTTAAATAAGTCATTTTTTGGACTACTATCTATTGTACTTAGAGCTTATCGACCTTAAACCTCTTCAGTGAACAACCATAGACTAGCATTGATTTTTCCTCATTTCTGCTTTTTCCGGCTTTTTCTATTTTTCAGGAGTCTCGCCATTGATTCAGGGGTATTTATCCCTGTCTAACATTGGCAGCAGATCCCCTATTTTCCTCTTTAATCTCTATCTATTCTTTCCTTCTTCCTAATTCGTGAACTCTCATCAGTGATTCCCGAGCCCTCGATATTGAATATTCCTTCTACTTTCATACCACACTGGCAACGCCCGAATCCTTCCGATCTTGGAAGCTAAGCAGTGTTGGGCTGGGTTAGTACTCAAGTGGGAGACTCTTGAGGAATACTCAGTTCAGTAGAAATTCTTGGACGGTCATGCTCAGCGTCTAACACTGACAGCAGATTCATCTTGCTTATTCAGCCTGTTCTATTTTTCTCTCAATACTACTCACAAGAGACGTAGCTGACAAAATATTTAACCTAATTTAGGTGCTATTTGATCCATATACCTATTCAGGACTCATATAGTTTTTTTCAGGTATCCAGTTGTGACTATTCTGTATTTTCTAACCCAGGCAGTCCAGAACTGTTATTTAGTATTTACACTGTTAACATTTGTTCTGTGTTCCCCTACCCCCCTTTTTTTCTGTTTCCATTTTTGACAATATATCCTACTACTATTCTATTTTATTGATTTTGCCAATAAAAATTATACATTTTTAATATTATTGTTTCTTCTGAGACGTCTATACATACATATACAAGAGTGCGCCCACAAAAGAGTCTTCTTTTCTCCTTTCCTGTTGCTTGGGTATCCATATAATGTTAGCAAGTGTAATGTAAACTCAGAATAGCTGGAAGTATATTCAGATCAGCTATTTTGCAATAGAAAAAATTAAGTGACATCATGACACAGAGAGGATAAAAGATAAAGAGTGGCAAAATTCCCTTCATTTACAATGACTGAACCCTTAATTACACATACTGTATTCCTTGGGTTTAGTATATAAAGATGACAGCAAATGAGGAAGAACACATATTTTCCAATGTGTTGGACGCCTGTGGAACCGTTTTGGATGTGCATATCGAGTTTTACAGATGTGACGGATACAGGGGAGGATTGGGATGGAAAACCAGCCCGGGAAAGTTATGGAAGCAGCCCTAATGGGGATGGAGTCTGTTGAGGGGGATAGGATCCCTCCTCATAGCGCCTGATTGTATGCAAGCTGCATTCCTTGCGTCTTTTGCTGCAGTGGTGTCTGCCACTAGGGGCGGATTGGGAACTAAAAGTGGCCCTGTAAAATGTTGTAGAAGTGGCCGGACATGGGCAGCACAAGAAGTATAACATACCGTGTAGCCATGGCAGCATCACTGGATGCAGAGTTGCTGTACTGCAGGGATGAAGTAACAGAATGAATGGGGACAATGCAGTGTACTGGGGGGGTCATTCCGTCCCGATCGCACGCTGCGTTTCTTCGGAACTGTGCATGCGCCTGCTAGCGAAGAAAGCGGTCACAGCGAGAAGATTGACAGGAGGAAGGCGGATCCGGGCGGCAAGTTACCGTTTTCGGGGAGTGGTGAGTACAACGCAGGCGTGTCCAAGTGTTTGGAGGACGGATGTCTGACGTCAATTCCGGGACCTGCATCGCTGGATCGATCGCACAGGGTAAGTAACTCTAAGCGTTCGCAGCCCAGCTATACAGAAATACACTACCCCATAGGCGCCTTCTAGTTGATCGCACGGGCAGCAAAAAGTTGCTACATGCGATCAACTCAGAATGACCCCCTGAGTGCAGTGGGCTGCCTGTTATGTGGGGGGTGGGACCACATGACAACACACAAAACAGGCCCCACAGACACGTTACCCTAACGGGAATCTTCCTGGTGAGCCCTATGGCAGATTTGTGGAGGCCTGGAAATGCCACTCCACCAGCTCCCATGATGCTGAGAAACCCCATTCATATGAGGAAATGATGTGTGTGCATGTATAATATTTCCAAGGAAATGCCCTGTACATCATGAAATGAAAATATATATAAATTATTGGGAGTTTAAAAATGTGTCAGTAAATTAAGCTAGGCATGTAAGAATGTAGGCCTAGCTAGGCATGTTGGCAGCAGGGATTATGTTAGGGATGGTGGAGTTGGGTGCCACAGACACATGCCAACTCCCAAGGCACACCATCCTTAAGATTGGCAGCTTCATTTATTGCCAATCCCTGCAGGTTAAAGGTTCACTGTTGTGCTCATTTTGTACTTAGCTGTAGTTAGAGAGTGTTCATTGAAAGTCTAATGAAGTTTAATAGGTTGCTTACGGTTTTTTCATCATTTTCAAAGACTTCTCTTGCTTCCTCGTAATTGCACTTTTCCTCTATACATTCTCGTTCTAGATTGCCAGCAACAATTTCTTCCAAACGACCTGTGTTATATCTCTTTTGTCTTCCAAGAATACTGCTTGCAGATTTCTCAGTCAGAAACACTGTGGACAAAAAAAATAGGCTTGTCAATATTTGACTTTACTAGCTGAAATAGGTGACCTTAATGTTCTAAGGAAACTGAGTCCAGTGTGAAGCAAACATTTTAATGTTAGCAAAATGACTGCAACATAGCCCTTTGCACATCAGCTGCATTTAAAATAGAATATAAATACTAAAGATAAATAACAGTGTTTAATGGATCTTTTTTTTAAATGTTGCTTATAAAAACTACAGTATGAACCTATAATATTAATAAATAACTTTTTTGTGACCCTAAATGATAACTCTCCTTTCACCCCAGCTAGCAGGGGTGTTCCTGACTGTATCTGGTACACCATCAGATTATTTCCTCTGCAATGTCCATTCCTCAGACTCTCACCCCACTGGTGTCTCTGCAACAGCAAATACTGAGAAGACAACATAGTAGATATATCAAGCCTTCAAGAGAGATAAATGGAAAAGTTGTCTATAGTAACCAATCAGCTTTGACAGTAGCTATCATTTTTCTAGCACAGGCTATAAAATCCCAGATAGAAGCTGATTTTCTCCACTTTATCTCTCTTGGAAATATGGTACACTTCTCCCAAGATCATTTCCATTTCCCTAAACCTTAGAGCGCTCTTGTGTTGGGAGATGACTCAGCTGTCCAATCAGAGATCTCAGCTCAAGTGGTACCATAGCGCTGAAATTAAAAATAGAAGGAATAGATCATTACGGAGAGGTGAAGTTTGGCGTAAGTGTCTGAGTAAGTGCTTCCTGTAGAATAAGACATCTCTCATTCTATTAGCTTTATATATTAAATGTATGTTTAAGAGAAACATACTCTGCCATGTGAGCTACCCATTTCCTAATATACCTAAAGATCAATGCAAAGTAATTCAAAGGATTTTGGATCCTAGGGAATATCACTACTGTCTGCAAAATAATATATATATAGGGCTGTAATCAAGTTATGTCATTATAAAAGCTTTTTAATGTGTGAGAGAGGTTTTAAACAATGGGGGGCAACATCATATTTTTCAGGGGCCTATTCATCGTCATCATTGTCTCCCAATGGGGGAGATGCACATCTCCTCTGTAGAGAAATATACAGCCACATTATGATATCAGAGCACAAGCCTGAGTTGCTGATATTGGAGTCTATTCATGAAGCAGTGAAAAGGGTAGAAGAGTGAGCCTGTGGAGAAGTTGCCCATGGCAACCAATCAGCTGCTCCATACAGTTGTATAGTATGCAAATTATAAATGTTCCTACAATGCTGATGGGTTGCCATGGGCAACTTCTCCATTGGCTCACTTCTCCACACTTTTTTTCTGCTTCATGAATAGACCCCATTAGGGGTTCTCGCTCCTTGGTGCAAAAAACACATTGATGATGATGTCGATCAGTAGCTTCTTATTGGCTGAGTAATTCCCTCCCACTGATATTATTATCATTATTAATGCAGCCGCTGCAATCTTATTATATTCATGATTATTGGATCATTGCAATCAGTCCACGCCAGGAAAGCAAATTCTAATTTTTCTTTAAAGGGGAAGACAATGGATGTTTGTATGTAGTTGCATTTAATTAGCACTTTGCTGTTTTATTTACATCTATATTTAAAACAGTAAATGCCGCTTATTCTTGATTATAACACTTTACAGACACAGCCGTACTGTCTTATGTATATTACATTCATTATATTACTGTATTGTGTACAAATTGTGTACTGTAATTTACTGCCACCACTACTGTTTTCTATTGGTGGCACCCTGCATATACCACTGTTCTCTCCTGCCAAAAAACTGGCACATACAGTATTCTATCCTGGGAAAGCTGGAAACATTGGCAAGCTGAGCAAAATGCATCTGCTTTGGGCACATTTTGGGGCTGATACAGATGTGGTGGGAGTAGCTCTGTATGTAAATGTAAGTAGACGTCCTAGGACACAGGCATCAGATCATTATGACACCATCAAGTGGCTTGGGGAACCTATGGGGTCGCGCAAGCCGGCCATCGCAGATCCTCATAAGAGGCCATGAAATCTCTGATCAACGATGGAGATCCTGGCCTCTTCCCTCCCCCTAAATGTCTTTGACACCCCTCTGTTTTCACAAACAGAGGCCGATGCCACCCCTTCCCCACCTGCAAATGGCATCAGACTGTCAATCACTGACAGTCTCATGCTATACTACGTCCAGTGTCGCTGGACCCATTCACACATGCGCAGTACTGCTCCTTCCTCTGATTGTTTTATATACAGCTTCTGCTCTCCACCCTTGACACTCTCCCAGGCTGGACCTCTGTGACCTGACTATAAGTATATCTCCACATACCCTAACTCTCACCCAAATACCCTAACTTTTAATCTTAACACTAATACCCCAACACTAATATCTTAACCCTCACCCTTAAGTGCCTTGACTCCTATTGGAGAAAGTGCGCTAAATAAACAAATAAAATGATTATTATTAATCTTAACCTCAAGCACTAATACTCTGACCCTAATACCCTAACCCTCACCCTTAATCTTAAAATCTAACACTAATATCCAGAACCCTCACAATTAATCCTACTACCCTAACACTAACAACCCAACCCTTACCGTAATTTAACTGAACACTGACCCTAATACTCAAACACTAATACCTAACCAATCCCCTAAATCAAACTCCTATTCCATTTCCAACACCTAACCCTACTAACACTACACCCTAAAAGGGCAGACTAGATGGGCCAAATGGTTCTTATCTGCCATTAAATTCTATGTGATTTACTTACACATAGATAATATAATGAAATTAGTCAATATATAACAAAAGAAAATGTCAATAGCTGTAGATAAACAATGAGTAGATTTTTCAAAGTTTCTTAAAATTAAATTTGGAGGTGTTGCCTATAGCAACCAATCAGATTCCTGCTATAATTTCTTTATTGCAGTCTAGAAAATGATAGACAGAATCTGATTGGTTGCTATGAACAACACCACTTGTCTGTTTTAGAAACTATAGTAAATCTACACCCAAAGTTGTAAAATAGCAATTACAAGTACAGTATCCATCTTTTATAGTATCTAATATATATAGGATGGTATTCATGTGACCAGCGGTCGGGGGGACCGACAGTCACATGACCTCCTCCAGCATGCCGACCAACAGGGACTATTTCCACTCGTGGGTGTCCACGACACCCATGGAGTGGGAATAGAACCCGTGGCGACCGTAGGTCACCACCGAGCCCGCAAGGGGCTTGCTGCACTCGCCCCTACCCGCCGGGATCCCTGCGTCGGTATGCTGCCGGGATCCCGGCGTCGGTAAGCTGACCGCCGGTCAGCCATACGACACCCAAATATCTATCTATCTATCTATCTATCTATCTATCTATCTATCTATCTATCTATCTATCTATCTATCTATCTATCTATCTATCTATCTATATATATGCATGCTTTATATTCCTTTACAATACATTTATATTGTACTGTTTTTGTTTGTTTCGGTCCTACTAATAATCATATGGGTAAAATGATGAGTGCTGCTTATCTTAGTACAGAACATTATGTGAAAATGTTCCTGAAATGAAATATTTAATATGTTCCAATTATGTCACGCCAATTTCAGGCTCAGTAGTATTCTAGACTATTCCTGCAGACCAGTAATATAATTTTGTCCAGGCATCATCATTTCAGTGTATTGTTTTGCTAACATATAAGAGGATATATTAGGACATAATTAGAAGCCACAAACCTGCTTTTTCTGCTCTGCATAAATAATCCAGGAGAAAAATAAAGAGAATGCTCGAAATAGATGCCATCTTCTTCTCCCACTGAAGCCTGGAAACTGGACATTAGGCTGGAGCTGGGGCGAGAGCGATGATTCCGAAGTCCACAGTCTTTGTTTACTTTTGTTTTTACAGCTAACGTAACATTGCAGAGGGGGCTTCTATTCTGGAAGGGACGTATGTTCACTAAATACACATTGACTGTAATAATATTACTTTGACTTTACTTTAAAAAATATTGATTATACTGCATTAGGAATCTCTATAAAGTTGCTAATATACAGTATATAGGGCCTAATTCAGACCTGATTGCAGCAGCAACATTGTTCTCTAATGGGCAAAACCATGTGCACTGCAGGGGGGCAGATGTAACATGTGCAGAGAGATTTTGATTTGGGTGGGTTATATTGTTTCTGTGCAGGGTAAATACTGGCTGCTTTATTTTTACATGGCAATTTATATTTCAGTTTGAACACACCCCACCCAAATCTAACTCTCTCTGCACTTGTTATATCTGCCCCACCTGCACTGCGCATGGTTTTGCCTATTAGAGAACAATTTTGCTGCTGCGATCAGATCTGAATTAGGCCCATAAGTTGGATAAAAACAGTAAACAAGGTCTGCTGTGGCGGCATTAAAGAGTCTTAAATGAAAAAAATAATAATTGCAAAATATGTGATAAATAAGGTAAATAAGAAATATCTGATGAAATTTTTTTTTTTGCAAAGGTCTTAACATTAGGGTGTGTACACACGGTGAGATATTTTCTTTCGATTTTGACTATATAGTAAAAATCGCAAGAAATGTTAGTGCAGATCACAAGGTGAAAGTCCCCTTGCGATCCCGATTCGATCCGGATGCGCGGTCCCGCCAAGTCGACATCGCAAGAAAAGATAGACTGTGCAGGCAAGTCAATCCTTGCTAGATCGGTGTACTATCTAGTTCATCTCACATGTCAATGACATCTCACATAAGCCACATCGTAAGCACACATAGGGGGTCATTCTGAGTTGATCGCTCGCTAGCTGCTTTTAGCAGCAGTGCAAACGCTAGGCCGCTGTCCTCTGGGAGTGTATCTTAGCTTAGCAGAAGTGCGAACGAAAGGTTAGCAGAACTGCTCGTAAAAATGTTTATGCAGTTTCTGAGCAGCTCCAGACCTACTCCTACCTTGTGATCACTTCAGTCAGTTAAGTTCCTGCTTTGATGTCACAAACACGCCCTGCGTTCGGCCAGCTACTCACCCGTTTCCCCAGGCACACCTGCGTTTTTCCCTGACACGACTGCGTTTTTTTAGCACACTCCTGGAAAACGGTCAGTTACCTCCCAGAAACACCCACATCCTGTCAATCGCTCACCGATCAGCAGAGCGATAGAAAAGCGTCGCTCGACCTTGTGTAAAACTGCATAGTTTTGTGTGAAAGTACTTCGCACATGCGTACTGCGGCCCGTACGCATGCGCAGAAGTGCCGATTTTTAGCCTGATCGCTGTGCTGCAAACAACGGCAGCAAGCGATCAACTCGGAATGAGGGCCATGTCACAACTGAGGGCCTGAGCTGACAGAAGGAAGCCTCAGTTGTAGGGGCTGGGGTGAAACTAAACTTCGGAGGTTTTATCAGACCACTGGACATACGAGTAGGATGTAAGAAGGTTGCCTGAAGGCGTGACCATGACAACCAGGATTAAAAGTCAATAAATATTTATTAACAGAACTCCATGTAATCACAGCAGAAATAAGTCAATGAAGATATACAGTAGATTTGATAAAAACAGTTCCTGGAGAACTACGGGTTGGCAACGGCCACAGGGTACTGGTAGCAGTAGGTACAGTTCTTAATGTCCCATAGATGGAATGTCCTTACCAGACCCGTCCGTAGTATGAGGTATAACCAAGGAACACACCAGCAGATGTTTCACTGGAAGCTGGTAGCACTGTAGTTGAGGTAGCTGCTGAGGACGCTGGATGGAACCAGCCAGGTGTTTAAGACATGGAGTAGATGCTGGATGGAACCAGCCAGATAGTAGAATGAAGCTAGGGAGCGAAGATATAGAAACCGATGGTTTGCAGGAACTGATGGTATGCAGGTAACCGATGGTATGCAGGTAACCAATGGTATGCAGGTAACCGCTGGAAAAGCACCAGCTCTTTAAGAAAGCTGATCACTGCTGGAAGCTGACCGCTGGAAGCAGATGAGACTGAAGTTGGAGACTGGAGCAAACACAGGAGACTAAAGAGTCAGGCGGCACCGCAAGATGGTAGGCTGGTGCGGGTCTCTTAGTGGAATCTGGAAACAGGAGCTGGAAACCTGAAATGGAAACAACCACAGGAGAGAGAGACTGGAAACAAGGTTTGACAACCAAAGCACTGACGATTTCCTGGTTCAGGCTCAATCCCTTTATACCCTTAGGTATGCAGGGATTGGATGAGCAATTAGGCAGACTTCAGCGGAGCTATGGATTGGAGGACAGGATCATGTGACTAGAACTAAGATGGCTGCGCCCATACCGGCCAGTGGAGGGAAACCTTGTTTGTAACACCACATGGAGATTCCTCTGTAATGGCGGCGGTGAACACAGAGAACGCCGACTTGCGTCTCAGACCTCCAGCGCGGCGGCCACGGCCGCAGTAGATGAGGAGTGCCACATAACCTGTAATGCATTGAGAATACACAGACGATGCCCGAGGCCCCGCCGGCTGGTGACGCCATGCCAGTCGCCCGGGCACTGGAAGGACAATATCCACGGACCAGCAGAGATGAGACATGACATGTGAATGCTAGCAAAACAGCTTGGAACCGGGCCTAGGACGCTGAGCCAGCCTCAGGAGACACCTGAAAGGTAAATAATGGCGTCCAGATACCCGGATCGTGACAGGCAATAGTCCATATCTCAAGAAAAGTTAGTCAAAATTTGTGCTATCTGGGCTCCGGGATGTTCAAGGGAAATCGCAAGTGAAAATCGGGCATAGCAAGGATCTCACCGTGTGTACACACCCTAATGTGACATTCAAAATGTTCTAGCCAGTGAACTCCTTTTTTTTTATTGCTATTTCAGGTTGTAATTGTAAATGATTCTACAATGCACTCCAATTCTTGCTGCATCAACAATCTGTATACTGTTTATACTGTACCATTAGAAAAGACATAAAAGCTTGAACTATGGCAACTTTGTTTTAAAAGAAAATTCTGACATTTGCATCAACGCTATGTACTGTATAGGGTTATTGGCTTGCCATATGTTAAATGTCATAAATACTGCAATATTTGTTTAATTAGCCAAGCTTGTAAGGCATCTATTACTTTATTGTAATTAACCCTAATAATGAAAACTCTTAAAATTCTAATTGAAATAACAACACAGACAACAAGTGTTTGGTTAAAGGACCCAACATGTAATAATTAGAGATGTGCACCGGAAATTTTTCGGGTTTTGTGTTTTGGTTTTGGATTCGGGTGTGTTTTAGATTCGGGTGTTTTTTTTCAAAAACCCCTCAAAAAAAGCTTAAATCATAGAATTTGGGGGTAATTTTGTTCCTATAGTATTATTAATCCCAATAACCACAATTTCCACTCTTTTTCAGTCTATTCTGAACACCTCACACCTCACAATATTATTTTTAGTCCTAAAATTTGCACCGAGGTCGCTGGATGACTAAGCAAAGCGACCCAAGAGGGCGGCACAAACACCTGGCCCATCTAGGAGTGGCACTGCAGTGTCAGACAGGATGGCACTTCAAAAAATTGGCCCCAAATAGCACATGATGCAAACAAAAGAGAAAAAGAGGTGCACTTTGGTCGCTGGACGGCTAAGCTAAGCGACACAAACACCTCAATATCACAGGAATTATTAGTTCTAATTAATGGTATTATTGGTACAAATCACTGGAAGAAAATGACAAAATCACTGGAATTATTCGTTCTAATCAATGGTATTATTGGTCCAAATCACTGGAAGAAAATGACAAAATCACTGGAATTATTCGTTCTAATCAATGGTATTATTGGTCCAAATCACTGGAAGAAAATGACAAAATCACTGGAATTATTCGTTCTAATCAATGGTATTATTGGTCCAAATCACTGGAAGAAAATTACAAAATCACTGGAATTATTTGTTCTAATCAATGGTATTATTGGTCCAAATCACTGGAAGAAAATGGAATGGATGGATACTTGCAGTGACACAGAGCTGCAAGATACAGCAATGGCCTACTGTACAACTATATACTGTTAGTCACCAAAATGCTGCACTGTAATATTAGAAGCTATAGAAAAGTATATATATTATTGTATATATCAGTACAGACAGAGCGGTGTAACTGTGACACATGTGTCCTGACAAGCAGTATAGAAGCTATAGAAAAGTATATATATTACTGTATATCAGTAGTAGTACAGAGCGGTGTAACTGTGACACATGTGTCCTGACAAGCAGTATAGAAGCTATAGAAAAGTATATATAATATTACTGTATATCAGTACAGAGCGGTGTAACTGTGACACATGTGTCCTGACAAGCAGTATAGAAGCTATAGAAAAGTATATATATTACTGTATATCAGTAGTAGTACAGGACGGTGTAACTGTGACACATGTGTGTCCTGACAAGCAGTATAGAAGCTATAGAAAAGTATATATAATATTACTGTATATCAGTACAGAGTGGTGGAACTGTGACACATGTGTGTCCTGACAAGCAGTATAGAAGCTATAGAAAAGTATATATAATATTACTGTATATCAGTACAGAGTGGTGGAACTGTGACACATGTGTCCTGACAAGCAGTATAGAAGCTATAGAAAAGTATATATAATATTACTGTATATCAGTAGTAGTACAGAATGGTGTAACTGTGACACATGTGTGTCCTGACAAGCAGTATAGAAGCTATAGAAAATTATATATAATATTACTGTATATCAGTACAGAGCAGTGTAACTGTGACACATGTGTCCTGACAAGCAGTATAGAAGCTATAGAAAAGTATATATAATATTACTGTATATCAGTACAGAGCAGTGTAACTGTGACACATGTGTCCTGACAAGCAGTATAGAAGCTATAGAAAAGTATATATATTACTGTATATCAGTAGTAGTACAGAGCGGTGTAACTGTGACACATGTGTCCTGACAAGCAGTATAGAAGCTATAGAAAATTATATATAATATTACTGTATATCAGTACAGAGCGGTGTAACTGTGACACATGTGTCCTGACAAGCAGTATAGAAGCTATCGAAAAGTATATATATTATTGTATATTAGTGATGTGCATTTTTCGAGTTTTGTGTTTTGGTTTTGGATGCGGTTCCGCAGCCGTGTTTTGTATTCGGACGCGTTTTAGCAAAACCTCCCTAAAAATGTTTTGTCGGATTCGGGTGTGTTTTGGATTCGGGTATTTTTTTTTACAAAAAACCCTCACAAACAGCTTAAATCATAGAATTTGGGGGTCATTTTGATCCCATAGTATTATTAACCTCAATAACCATAATCTCCACTCATTTCCAGTCTATTCTGAACACCTCACACCTCACAATATTATTTTTAGTCCTAAAATTTGCACCAAGGTCGTTGGATGACTAAGCTAAGCGACCCAAGTGGCCGACACAAACACCTGGCCCATCTAGGAGTGGCACTGCAGTGTCAGACAGGATGGCACTTCAAAAAATAGTCCCCAAACAGCACATGAAGCAAAAACAAAGAGGTGCACCAAGGTCGCAACCCAAGTGGCCAACACAAACACCTGGCCTATCTAGGAGTGGCACTGCAGTGTCAGACAGGATGGCACTTCAAAAAATAATCCCCAAACAGCACATGATGCAAAGAAAAAAAGAGGTGCACCAAGGTTGCTGGATGGCTAAGATAAGCGACCCAAGTGACTGACACAAACACCTGGCCCATCTAGGAGTGGCACTGCAGTGTCAGACAGGATGGCATTTCAAAATATAGTCCCCAAACAGCACATGATGCAAAGAAAAATGAAAGAAAAAAGACGTGCAAGATGGAATTGTCCTTGGGCCCTCCCACCCACCTTATGTTGTATAAACAGGACATGCACACTTTAACAAACCCATCATTTCAGCGACAGGGTCTGCCACACGACTGTGACTGAAATGACTGGTTGGTTTGGGCCCCCACCAAAACAGAAGCAATCAATCTCTCCTTGCACAAACTGGCTCTACAGAGGCAAGATGTCCACCTCCTCCTCATCCTCCGAATTCTCACCCCTTTCACTGTGTACATCCCCCTCCTCACAGATTATTAATTCGTCCCCACTGGAATCCACCATCTCAGGTCCCTGTGTACTTTCTGGAGGCAATTGCTGGTGAATGTCTCCACGGAGGAATTGATTAGAATTCATTTTGATGAACATCATCTTCTCCACATTTTCTGGAAGTAACCTCGTACACCGATTGCTGACAAGGTGAGCAGCTGCACTAAACACTCTTTCGGAGTACACACTGGAGGGGGGGCAACTTAGGTAGAATAAAGCCAGTTTCTACAAGGGCCCCCAAATTGCCTCTTTTTCCTGCCAGTATACGTACGGACTGTCTGACGTGCCTACTTGGATGCGGTCACTCATATAATCCTCCACCATTCTTTCAATGGTGAGAGAATCATATGCAGTGACAGTAGACGACATGTCAGTAATCGTTGGCAGGTCCTTCAGTCCGGACCAGATGTCAGCACTCGCTCCAGACTGCCCTGCATCACCGCCAGCGTATGGGCTCGGAATTCTTAGCCTTTTCCCCGCATCCCCAGTTGCGGGAGAATGTGAAGAAGGAGCTGTTGACGGGTCACGTTCCGCTTGACTTGACATTTTTCTCACCAGCAGGTCTTTGAACCTCTGCAGACTTGTGTCTGCCGGAAAGAGAGATCCAACGTAGGTTTTAAGTCTAGGATCGAGCACGGTGGCCAAAATGTAGTGCTCTGATTTTAAAAGATTGACCACCCGTGAATCCTGGTTAAGCGAATGAAGGGCTCCATCCACAAGTCCCACATGCCTAGCGGAATCGCTCTGTTTTAGCTCCTCCTTCAATGTCTCCAGCTTCTTCTGCAAAAGCCTGATGAGGGGAATGACCTGACTCAGGCTGGCAGTGTCTGAACTGACTTCACGTGTGGCAAGTTCAAAGGGTTGCGGAACCTTGCACAACGTTGAAATCAATCTCCACTGCACTTGAGTCAGGTGCATTCCCCCTCCTTTGCTTATATCGTAGGTAGCTGTATAGGCTTTTGCTGCTCCTCCATCCTCTGAAGCATATAGAGGGTTGAATTCCACCTCGTTACCACCTCTTGCTTCAGATGATGGCGGGGCAGGTTCAGGAGTGTTTGCTGGTGCTCCAATCTTCAGCACGCGGTGGCTGAATGCCGAAAGTGGCCCGCAATTCTAGGAGCCACCAACAGCATCTCTTGCACGCCCCTGTCGTTTTTTAAATAATTCTGCACCACCAAATTCAATGTATGTGCAAAACATGGGACGTGCTGGAATTTGCCCAGATGTAATGCACGCACAATATTGCTGGCATTGTCCGATGTCACAAATCCCCAGGAGAGTCCAATTGGGGTAAGCCATTCTGCGATGATGTTCCTCAGTTTCCGTAAGAGGTTGTCAGCTCTGTGACTCTTCTGAAAAGCGGTGATACATAGCGTAGCCTGCCTAGGAACGAGTTGGCGTTTGTGAGATGCTGCTACTTGCTGCTGTTCTTGCTGGAGGCAATACCCAGTGGGCTGTCACAGTCATATAGTTTTGAGTCTGCCCTGGTCCACTTGTCCACATGTCCGTGGTTAAGTGGACATTGGGTACGACTGCATTTTTTAGGACACTGGTGACTCTTTTTCTGACGTCTGTGTACATTCTCGGTATCGCCTGCCTAGAGAAGTGGAACCTAGATGGTATTTGGTATCGGGGACACAGTACCTCAAGCAATACTCTAGTTCCCTGTGAATTAACGGTGGATACCGGAAACACGTTTAACACCGCCCAGGCTGCCAAGGCCTGAGTTATCCGCTTTGCAGCAGGATGACTGCTGTGATATTTCATCTTCCTCGCAAAGGACTGTTGGACAGTCAATTGCTTACTGGAAGTAGTACAAGTGGTCTTCCGACTTCCCCTCTGGGATGACGATCGACTCCCAGCTACAACAACAGCAGCACCAGCAGCAGTAGGCGTTACACTCAAGGATGCATCGGAGGAATCCCAGGCAGGAGAGGACTCGTCAGACTTGACAGTGACATGGCCTGCAGGACTATTGGCGTTCCTATCTAAGGAGGAAATTGACACTGAGGGAGTTGGTGGTGTGGTTTGCAGGAGCTTGGTTACAAGAGGAAGGGATTTAGTTGTCAGTGGACTGCTTCCGCTGTCACCCAAAGTTTTTGAACTTGTCAATGACTTCTGATGAATGCGCTCCAAGTGACGTATAAGGGAGGATGTTCCTAGGTGGTTAACGTCCTTACCCCTACTTATTACAGCTTGACAAAGGCAACACACGGCTTGACAAATGTTGTCCGCATTTCTGTTTAAATAATTCCACACTGACGAGGTGATTTTTTTGTAATTTGACCAGGCATGTCAATGGCCATATTCGTCCCATGGACAACAGGTGTCTCCCCGGGTGCCTGACTTAAACAAAACACCTCACCATCAGAATCCTCCTCGTCAATTTCCTCCTCAGCGCTAGCAACACCCATATCCTCATCCTGGTGTACTTTAACAGTGACATCTTCAATTTGACTATCAGGAACTGGACTGCGGGTGCTCCTTCCAGCACTTGCAGGGGGCGTGCAAATGGTGGAAGGCGCCACCTCTTCCCGTCCAGTGTTGGGAAGGTCAGGCATCGTAACCGACACAATTGGACTCTCCTTGGGGATTTGTGATTTAGAAGAACGCACAGTTCTTTGCTGTACGTTTGCCAGCTAAAGTCTTTTCATTTTTCTAGTGGGAGGATGAGTGCTTCCATCCTCATGTGAAGCTGACCCACTGGTCATGAGGAACATAGGAGATGGCCTCAGCCGTTCCTTGCCACTCTGTGTCGTAAATGGCATATTGGCAAGTTTACACTTCTGCTCAGACGCTTTTAATTTAGATTTTTGGGTCATTTTACTGAACTTTTGTGTTTTGGATTTTACATGCTCTCTACTATGACATTGGGCATCGGCCTTGGCAGACGACATTGATGGCATTTTATCGTCTCGGCCATGACTAGTGGCAGCAGCTTCAGCACGAGGTGGAAGTGGATCTTGATCTTTCCCTATTTTACCCTCCACATTTTTGTTCTCCATTTTTTAATGTGTGGAATTATATGCCAGTAATATATCAGTAGCAATGGCCTACTGTACCGTACTGCTATATATTATATACTGGTGGTCAGCAAAATTATGCACTGTCCTCCTACTATATATACTGCGCACAACAACTAAAATGCACCACAGGTATGGATGGATAGTATACTTCACGACACAGAGGTAGGTAGAGCAGTGGCCTACTGTACCGTACTGCTATATATTATATACTGGTGGTCAGCAAAATTATGCACTGTCCTCCTACTATATATACTGCGCACAACAACTAAAATGCACCACAGGTATGGATGGATAGTATACTTGATGACACAAAATTATGCACTGTCCTCCTACTATATATACTGCGCACAACAACTAAAATGCACCACAGGCATGGATGGAAAGTATACTTGATGACACAGAGGTAGGTAGAGCAGTGGACTACTGTACCGTACTGATATAATACTGGTGGTCACTGGTCAGCAAAATTCTGCACTGTTCTCCTACTATATACTACAATGCAGCACAGAAATGGAGCGTTTTTCAGGTAGAGAACGTATAATACTGGTGGTCACTGGTCAGCAAAACTCTGCACTGTCCTCCTACTATATAATACTGGTGGTCCCCAGTCCACACAATAAAGCACACTGAGCACAGATATTTGCAGCACACTGAGCACAGATATGGAGCGTTTTTCAGGCAGAGAACGTAGCTATTTGCAGCACACTGAGCACAGATATTTTGCAAGCACACTGAGCACAGAAATTTGCAGCACACTGAGCACAGATATTTGCAGCACACTGAACACAACTGGGAGAATGCTGCACTTCCTCTCCCTATCATCTCCAATGCACGAGTGAAAATGGCAGCGATGCGCGGCTCCTTATATAGAATACGAATCTCACGAGAATACGACAGCGGGATGATGATGTTCGAGCGCGCTCGAGTTAACCGAGCAAGGCGGGAAGATCCGCGGCTGTCTCGGAACCGTGTAAAATGGGTGAAGTTGGAGGGGGTTCGGATTCCGAGGAACCGAACCCGCTCATCACTATTGTATATATCAGTACAGAGCTGTGTAACTGTGACCCATGTGTGTCCTGACAAGCAGTATAGAAGCTATAGAAAAGTATATATTATATACTGATCAGATATTTGCAGCACACTGAGCACAGATATGGAGCGTTTTCAGGCAGAGAACGTAGATATTTTCAGCACACTGAGCACAGATTATTTGCAGCACACTGAGCACAGATGTTTTCAGCATACTGTGCACAGATTACGGAGCTTTTCAGGGAGAGAACGCTGCCACGATGCGCGGCTCCTTATATAGAATACGAATATCGCGAGTATCCAACAGCGGGATGATGACGCTCGGGCGCGTTCTGGTTAACCGAGCAAGGCGGGAAGATCCGAGGCTGCCTCGGAACCGTGTAAAATGGGTGAAGTTCGGGGAGGTTCGGATCCCGAGGAACTGAACCCGCTCATCTCTAGTAATAATTTATGACCTAATTAGAATCTGTAAAGGAGTGGACAAGAAGATGCTACTGTACTAAAACCAGCTCTAGCCAAATAGGCTGTAGACAAAATGGAGGGATGATTAACACGCCCCTCTTGAAAATGCAACCTGTCCTGTGAATGACTCACCTCCCCTTACTCATCCACATACCGAGTACCTCCGCAAAGAAGTGCCCAGGCCCCAGGGGCTGGCTGGGCAGGGGGTCAGGGTGCCATCTACCCCCCGGACCAGTGCAATTTAGGTGTTCCAGGGCTACATGACTGCAGATTCCCTGAGAAAAACTGGGCCGCTTGCTTGAGTATGCACCACAGGCTGAAAGTTGTCAGCCAGCCCCTGCCAGGCCCCCCCCCCCCCACATAGGTAGGACTCCTCTCCATCCTTCAAAGTGGTAAATGTCACACAGCGACCTCTTGTGTCACATATGGCTACTGCAGTGACTTTTTGCCAAGATACACCTCACGTGTGAGAAAAAATTGCAAAGAAGCATCGGACATACAGTACAAATAAGATTATTGCTTTGGACGAGAGGGTGGGCCTTCCTAACTGAAAAAGATGGATTTAAACATAGGACAGTATGGTGAGTATCGGGGTGCGGGTAAGGGTTACGGCCCAGGGAGAGAGGGTAAGGGTTAGGCACTGGGAGAGGGGAGGTTTAGGCACCAGGGGGGTGGTAATCTGTAGCAGCCACCCCCTGAGGGTTAGCTATAGCCGACAACCCCTGAGGGTTAGCTATAGTCGACACCACCGGAGGGTTAGCCATAGCTACCACCCCCGGAAGATTAGGGGAGGGAAGGGTAGAAATACTTACCCCATCTGCAGTTGCATTCTATATTGTTAGGATGCCAGTTTTGGTCATGTGACCGCCGGCATCCCGACTGCTGGTATTAAATACCGAGCCCATCTTAACTTTAATCTGCTTTTTCCTACTCTTTTAAGCAAGGTTAGATTTGAAGTGATCCCACTGGTGCCACCACAGAGTCCTGCGCTTAATACCCCATAACAGAGAAAAAAACAGGTACCAGTGGCGCTTTAAATATGCAGCTACTGTACCAAATATGTTAATTGTCTGATATTTTATACATAGAAAAGAAAAATTTGGCTGCATAAAAAAACAAAACAAAACAAAACAATAGTAGATAAAATGGAAAAACCTTGTAAGGAATTTACAAACATATAAACATAGACTTTGATGGCACATGAGACGCACTTGGCCATCTATTCTGCCACTTTTTTTTCAATATATATTTTATTGAGGTTCAGAAAATACAACTATCAATATCAGAAGTAAACTTAGCACCCATCCTAGTACAGAGATACAGTGCATCAAAAACCTTCTAGTATTGGGGATATCGGGGCCTAATATAAAACCTCACTTTTTCATTCATTTTCTTGTAGAAAACATCAGAATTTTAGACAATATACAGTAGTTACATAAACCATGGAAAAGCCATTCCGCA
The DNA here is from genome assembly GCF_028390025.1 of Pseudophryne corroboree. NCBI lineage: Eukaryota > Metazoa > Chordata > Amphibia > Anura > Myobatrachidae > Pseudophryne > Pseudophryne corroboree. Next base: position 333,465,719 of record NC_086451.1, read on the forward strand.
AAGATATCGCCAATCTGATACAGAAACAAGAATACAAACAGTATAAACAATATAACATACTAATGCGTTCTCCCCAATGGAGAACGGAAAACTAAAAACAAAGAAACAAACATAGAAAAAACAGTACCTGCCAAGGCAAGGGGACCGCCTACCCATCCATGGTGACATCATCAGAGCAAGAGAGAATATTTAGACAACGGAGATTCACAGAAAGGGCATAGAGGAGGAAGACGAAAAAAAGCTATGGTAGGCATTAGCAATTAGGGCGACAGTAGAGAAAGGAAAATAGAAAAGGCAGAGAGATGGAGAGTATTATGTAGTACGGGAGAGAGACAGTCAGAAGTTGACAGCCGTACCATGTGGTGCATTGAAAACTCTGCTTAATAGCTAGTTTTGTCAGAATGGGCAATCTATTAATAAACCGTCCCCAGCATTGAAACAATGCAGATGTTAGTATTTCTTTATTTAGAGACCGTTTCCAGCCAGTCCATCGTGAATAGGAAGAGTAGTCTGGAGGTAGCTAGTGGCAGTGTGTGTGTGTGTGTGTGTGTGGGGGGGGGGGGGGGGGGGGTGTCAGAGATCCATTGCTGGAGTATGGCTTTCCTGCCTACCGCTGAGAGAATCACTACCAATTTTGCATCCTGAGAGGGAAGGTCAGGTTGATCAAAAATATGACCAAAGAGAGCCCATGAGGCAGTACATTGAAAGTGCAAAACCAACTCAAAGGCACCATAAACTTGTAGCTCAGCCCAAAACATTTGAATGAGGGGGCAATGCCAAAAGCAATGCATAAGATCAGCTACTGGCGCAGAGCATTTCAAGCATTTCGCTGAGTCAGATAAACCCACTAAATGACTCCTCTTTGGAGAGATATAGGCTCTTTGTAAAATTTTATAGGACATTTCCTGATATAAGCTGGCCGGGATAAGTTTAAGAGAGGCTGTAAGACTATCCATTACGGCCTCTGGGGACATGGAGGGAATTTGAGAGGACCACATCTGTACTTGAGTCAGATTGGTAGCGGGGACATGTTCTATGCGGCATATATAGATGAGATGGAGCATGTCTCGGAGCGCAGGAGCGTATCCAGGGTGTTAACAAAGTCCGATATACAGAGATGGGAAAGGACCGAATGTACGGAATGTGAGGCCTGGAAGAAGTAGAATCCCTGGTTAGGGTTAATGTCATATTTGGTTAGTACTTCAGCAAAAGTGAGTGGTTTTTCTCCTAGAGTTGAGAAGATCGCCGACTCGTGTAATCCCTGCAGCGTGCCAAGCAGTGAAAGGATATGAGGCCTGTCCCTTTTGAAAATGTGGGTTACCAGCTAGGGGGAGAAATAGTGAATATGTGTACTGTAACTTTAGAGATTTCCTAGACAATCTCCACGCCACATTAGTAGAGGTTACGAGCATATTGTCTAGAAAAGGAGACGACAAATCAGATTTAGTCGCATGTAGAATAAAACTAAGAGACAGAAGGGCACAAAGTTGGGAGTCAATCAACGAATCGGTGAAGACCGATGTACTGTTGAGCCAATCCACAGCGAAACGAAGAAGGCATGCTCTATTGTATTGCTCTATATCTGACAGATTCTGCCCCCCATTCTGTACCGTCTGGGATAATTTAAAGAAGCTTATTCTGGGTCTTTTATTGGCCCAGATGAATTTAGAAATAGATGAGTTAAGGAGAGATAGGTCAGACTTGGAGAACATGATATGTACCATCTGAAGGACATAGAGCAATTTGGGGAAACTAGCCATCTTCACAAGATTACAGCGACCCATAAGATTAAGGGGTAGTTTTTGCCACAGCGCCAATTCAGGTTGGATTTCAGTGAGGATAGGGTGAACGTTGTCAGAGTAAAGATGAGTAGGGTCAGAAGGAAGATGGACTTCCAAGATATGTGATATGGGCGGGGTCCCACCGAAATGGGAAAGGAGTGTCCCAACCTGCAATAATTTGGGGAAAGACGGCTAAAGCCTCTGATTTGTCAAAATTGATCGAGAACCCTGCAAAGGAGGAAAAGCGGGAAATGGCGTTCTGTAACGCCATAATGGATTGTCTCAGATTGGAGGTAAAAAGAAGGATGTCATCTGCGAACGCCATCAGTTTTACCTCTCTGTTGCCAATTCTAATACCTCGAAAAGCAGAGAGGTTGAGGACATAACGTATAAAGGGCTCGAGCCAGGTTAAAAAGAAGGGGGGAGAGAGGGCACCCCTGTCTGGTTCCTCTTTCAAGGATAAAGGAGGATGAGGAAATGTTATTGACTATCACCTGCGCAGTAGGGCTGTCATAGAGAGAGTCGACAAGGCCTCGGAAGTTCTCACCAAATTGCTGATATGATAAAACTCTAGCGAGGTGGGTCCAGGCAATCTTATCGAAAGCCTTTTCCTCATCAAGGTTTATTAGGATATTATCCGTGAAATTGTGAGTACGTGAGTACGTGATGGCCGCTAAGGTGGTTCTGATACCCTGCCAGATTGTCTATGTTTAATGAAGCCCATCTGCGCAGGCGATATAACACGAGAAAGACAGAGCTGCAATCTATTGGCCATCAATTTCGTAAGAATTTTAAAATCCTGATTGAGAAGGGAAATCGGCCTGTAAGAGCCTGGTAGGTAAGGATCCTTGCCAGGTTTCACTATGACTATGATCGTGGCCTCATTAAATCTAATTGGAGTTTGTTAAGGATATCATTGTAAAGAGATGTGAGGGTGGGAGCCAGCTCATCGTGAAGCATTTTATAAAACTCTGCGCCAAAGCCATCAGGACCAGGCTTTTATTATTCGGGAGAGTCTTAATGACGTCAACAACCTCCTCAACCGTGATCGGGCTTTCTAGAGAATCTCTCTCCCCCTGAGTCAAAACGGGGAGAGCAGTTTCCTCCAGAAAACAGTGGTTGGTAGTCGAGTCGTCAGGGCCCTTGGCGTTCAGAGATTGATCAAAGTTTCTAAATTCAGTGCAGATAATTTCGGGGTCAGTACTCAGTGTGCCCGAGCTATTGATTGCACTTACCCATGTGCGGGATTTAGGACCTTTAATTAGATTGGCCAACAATTTGCCCGATTTAGTGCCCCACCTGTGGAGTCTGTTACATTGATAGTCATAGGACAATTGGGCTTGTTCCATGTGGAATGTATCATAGATAAGTTTGGCTGAAAGATAAGCCTCTTTGTGGGCGGGGGTATCATGTTGGGTATACCTCCTATATGCAGTGGTAAGTGTTGTACTTGAAAGTGGAGAGATATAGGGGCATGGTCAGATATGATGATATTGTCAATGGAGGTGTGGGTGACTTTGGAAAGGAGGTCAGCGACAGTAAAGATATAGTCAATTCGAGAGTGAGAGGAATGAGGATGGGAGTAGAAAGAAAAGTCCTTCTGAGTGGGATGGAATACACGCCAGGGACCAAAAAGGTCCAACTGGGAGCAGAAGGAAGAAAGGAGTGCAATAGTCGTGGTAGTGGTGGTACTTACCCTAGAGCTGTCCCTGGATGGGTCGACCACCAAATTGAAGTCCCCGCCGACAATCAAATTCTGGCAACCCCAGGGAAAGAGAGTCGTTAAGAGATCTGCAAAGAAAGATTCAGGTGAAATGTTGGGTGCATAGAGATTGAGAAAGGTATAAAGTATGATGTGGAGAGACATGCGTTTCATGTGAGAGACCACCTTTTTCCTCTTAACCGGGTGATTAAGACCCTCAACATTCCATGAGACGATACGGAGTAACGTACTACTTGGATCTCCGTCTACATGAGAGTGTGGGTGGGTGTCAGTAGACATATTAACCCACCCCTACCGGGAGAAAGACTAAGAAGGAAGTGTGGAAGATGAAATAGGGTCCCACCCCATCCCAGCGAGGGGGGGGGTTGGGGGGGAAATCCCCCAATGGGGGGAAGGGGTTCCAGCCAAGGCAGATAAAACTAACAAAAACATCAATAAACAATAAAAAGATTAGACAACAGATCAAGAGTGTTTACTAATCACACTTCTTAGAAACTTTATGTGAGGCCCGAGCGCAGACTCGGGTAGCGGGAAGCTACTAACAGGCAGATTCAAGCAGCAATCAAGTGTCAGGTATGGCGAAATGTAACTTAAAACTCTGATGCGAGCGGGATAGTCTGCGGGAAGCTACTAACAGGCAGATTCAAGCAGCAATCAAGTGTCAGGTATGGCGAAATGTAACTTAAAACTCTGATGCGAGCGGGATAGAGCAATGAGAACTTGATCTTCGCATCAAAAAGGTGTTTGCAGATGGGAGCAAACTCTCTGCGCTTTGTGGCTGCCAATGCAGAAAAGTCCTGAAAAATGAGGAGGCAGTCTCCATTGATAGAGAGACTGGCAGTCTTGCGGTAGTGGTCAAGAAGTCTTGTTTTGTCCGCATAGTTCAGGATTCGCATGATAACCGGGCGAGGGCGCCCAGAAGAATTTTTTCGTTCAGGCCCCATCCTATGGGCTCTCTCGATGACGAGAGGAACTCCCTTCAGATCCATAGACAGTTGTTCCGGAATGCCCAACGAGAGGAGATCCAAGAGCTTGCAGCCTTTTATCGAGTCTGGGATGCCTATGACTCTTAGATTGTTACACTTACTGCTATTTTCGAGGTCATCAAGCTTCTCCAAAAAGTCAGAAACCTCCAGCTCTTTGGCATGCAAAGAAGGTTGAGCTTCCTCTAGATTATCTTTTAGAGTCGATATCCTTTGTTCCGCTTTGTCAAGGCGGGTAGAGTGTTGATTCAGCAAGGCCAAGGAGGACTCGATAGCTTCTTTAATGCCTGCCAACTTCTCATCTAAGAGCGGCCCCAATACCGCCAGCAAGTCTTTATGTTTAATTTTTGGCTGTTTAATAGGCAGTCGTGATTTGCGGGAGTGTTGGGACAGCGAGCGTGTAGTCGAGTGATCGGAGTCGGATGAATCGCCACGGAGGGTGCAGAGTAGTGCCTGCAAACATCACGGGCAAAGGAATCAGAAACTTTTCCATGCAGAGAATCTGAATAGTAAAGGGTGTAGCGGGTCTCACATATTTAACAATAACTCCTAATGTACTCTCATTTTGGTCACGTCACACAGAGAGTGAGGGAGGCGTGAGGGCCTCACGGCAGAAATGAGTTCTGAGAGCCGGCAAAGGCGAGTGGAAGTAGGACTGGGTCCCAATAATTATGCTGGAAGGGGGTCAGTAGATAATGCACTTGAAGCCAGTAGAGAACACCTTGCCAAAGCTTTAGCAAACTGTTTGGCGTTTAGCAATGGTGTCTCTGTCGCTTAATATACAAGGCTGGCAACTGTGGGAGAGGAGAGGCGGAAGATAGCCGCCGGTCCGGTCTATGAGGAGGCTAAAAGAAGTATCCCCGCAGCGGCACCTGGGTCCCGTCCATAGGGTCAGTGGGTGCAGGGTAAGCGGGGCCCTCCGTCCCAGCAGTAAGGCAGTAGTGGCAAGATGGCCAGCTGAGCAGTGACAGCACAGCGCCCCTTCAGCCAACCATGCAGCAGGAACAATGGAGCCTTTTTCTTGAGCCTCCCAGCTGTGGGCAGCAATGGTAAAATGGCCACCGGTCTGGGTAGCAGGCGAGCCAGGGGTGCCCCCTCCGGTATCAGCAGCAGAGAGACGGCCGGAGATGGAGCAGGGCTGACCATCTGGGGGAGGCAAGGGGATTTCACTCACTGCCGTCACTGTCCCGTCCGCGGCTCAGCATGCAGGCGCCAGTGTCTCAGCTCTGGGGGCAGGGAGAGGCCGAGGCCGCTTCTACGGCATCCTCCAGTGACACAGCTGCAGGAGATGAAGGGCAGGGCAGTGCAGCGGACTGAGTAGGATCGTCCAGGGACACATCAGGGGCATAAGAGGCCCGCATGCCGCAACACGGTCCAGCGAGTCAGCGGCAAAATTGAGGCCCCGGCTCCAGTGTGGGGACCAGGTTGCAATCCGCGGGAGCCTGCACTGCGCTTCCCAATTCCGTGGCACTGGTCAGATAGCAGCAGGGGGGTGATAGTAAGGCATAGGGGGTAGGACACAGCAGAAGAGCGGGTCAAAGCAGTCCCGGAGGGCAGATTAGATGAAGTGGAAGCAGGAGCTCTAATAAGATGCGACTGCTCTCCTCCGGTGCTAGGCCATGCCCCCGTCTGCCCCTTTTTTTTAACCTTTTGCTAATCTCACCCCCATTTAATCCTAACTTCTTGGTGCCTTTTCTTCCAATAGGACCCTTGCAGGGGAATTCAACTAGCATTGTGGGGATGCAGCTCATAGGCCAAGTGCTCAGAGCCACCCAACTGACTCCATCACACCTAGCACCCAACCCGAACTTTTAGCATAAAATAAAGAAAACACTTTAATAAAGTATCAAACCGGTATTAATAATAAAATTTGTCACACAATTAGTTAATAGACAAATTGTAACTTCCAAAGCTGGACTCACAAATGTGTACTCGGATGGTAATAAATATATCACAGTTCAAAGTAAAGGGTGTGTGGTTGTAGGAGACAGCCTGTGTAGATCAAATAATGAACTAAAGTCCCACCCAGTACAAGAGCTCACCAATATATACTCCACTGGATTCGACAGTATGCGCAATTGTTCTCATCTGCTGCACTGACTGCTGTTAGGCACTAGCAGCAGCAGCTGCAGCCCCCGACTGCAGCGCCAACTATATAGTGCGGGGGAAATGGTTAGCACATACCGTATATACATACATATTCTGATGTATGTAATATATGTGCTGCCTGGTTCCCTTAGGGATCGGCAGCACTGTGTGCTTCAGGCGCCATGCGGCACCCTTGACTCTGCATAAGGCATAAAACTTTTTCTAAACCCGCCCCCAGATTCCTAGTCAATTGGAGGCTTAGAAAGAGTGTGATGACTTATGCTGAGTCCCAGGTGCAGCATGATGACTGAAGCGCTGCCCATCCCCAGGGGAATCAGTCGGCACATATGACATACATTAGAGCATATATGTTTAATAGAGATGTGCACCGGACCATTTTTGATGGATTTAGAGTTTGCTCTGATTTGTTGTCCAGTTTTGGATTTAGATTTGCCAAACTGCTGTGACTGGTTTTGGATTTGGATTTGGATTTTTTTATCCATAAATTAACAAAAAAAATGCTAAAAGCACATAATTTGTGCCTTTTTTTTCTAGAGTATTATTGACCTTAATAACATTAATTCTAGTGATGTGCACCGGAAATTTTTCAGGTTTTGTGTTTTGGTTTTGGGTTCGGTTCCGCGGCCGTGTTTTGGATTCGGACGCATTTTGGCAAAACCTCACTGAAAATTTTTTGTCGGATTCGGGTGTTTTTTTCAAAAAACCCTAAAAAACAGCTTAAATCATAGAATTTGGGGGTCATTTTGATCCCATAGTATTATTAACCTCAATAACCATAATTTCCACTCATTTCCAGTCTATTCTGAACACCTCACACCTCACAATATTATTTTTAGTCCTAAAATTTGCACCGAGGTAGCTGTGTGACTAAGCTAAGCGACCCAAGTGGCCGACACAAACACCTGGCCCATCTAGGAGTGGCACTGCAGTGTCAGACAGGATGGCACTTCAAAAAAATTGTCCCCAAACAGCACATGATGCAAAGAAAAAAAGAGGCGCAATGAGGTAGCTGTGTGACTAAGCTAAGCGACCCTAATGGCCGACACAAACACCTGGCCCATCTAGGAGTGGCACTGCAGTGTCACGCAGGATGGCCCTTCAAAAAAATACTCCCCAATCAGCACATGACGCAAAGAAAAAAAGAGGCGCAATGAGGTAGCTGTGTGACTAAGATAAGCGACCCAAGTGGCCGACACAAACACCTGGCCCATCTAGGAGTGGCACTGCAGTGTCACGCAGGATGGCCCTTCAAAAAAATACTCCCCAAACAGCACATGACGCAAAGAAAAAAAGAGGCGCAATGAGGTAGCTGTGTGACTAAGCTCAGCGACCCAAGTGGCTGACACAAAAACCTGGCCCATCTAGGAGTGGCACTGCAGTGTCACTCAGGATGGCCCTTCAAAAAAACACTCCCCAAACAGCACATGACGCAAAGAAAAAAAGAGGCGCAATGAGGTAGCTGTGTGATTAAGATAAGCGACCCAAGTGGCCGACACAAAAACTTGGCCCATCTAGGAGTGGCACTGCAGTGTCACGCAGGATGGCCCTTCAAAAAAATACTCCCCAAACAGCACATGACACAAAGAAAAAAAGAGGCGCAATGAGGTAGCTGTGTGACTAAGATAAGCGACCCAAGTGGCCGACACAAACACCTGGCCCATCTAGGAGTGGCACTGCAGTGTCACGCAGGATGGCCCTTCAAAAAAATACTCCCCAAACAGCACATGACGCAAAGAAAAAAAGAGGCGCAATGAGGTAGCTGTGTGACTAAGCTCAGCGACCCAAGTGGCCGACACAAAAACTTGGCCCATCTAGGAGTGGCACTACAGTGTCACTCAGGATGGCCCTTCAAAAAAATACTCCCCAAACAGCACATGACGCAAAGAAAAAAAGAGGCACAATGAGGTAGCTGTGTGACTAAGATAAGCGACCCAAGTGGCCGACACAAACACCTGGCCCATCTAGGAGTGGCACTGCAGTGTCACGCAGGATGGCCCTTCAAAAAAATACTCCCCAAACAGCACATGACACAAAGAAAAAAAGAGGCGCAATGAGGTAGCTGTGTGACTAAGATAAGCGACCCAAGTGGCCGACACAAACACCTGGCCCATCTAGGAGTGGCACTGCAGTGTCACGCAGGATGGCCCTTCAAAAAAATACTCCCCAAACAGCACATGACGCAAAGAAAAAAAGAGGCGCAATGAGGTAGCTGTGTGACTAAGATAAGCGACCCAAGTGGCCGATACAAACACCTGGCCCATCTAGGAGTGGCACTGCAGTGTCACGCAGGATGGCCCTTCAAAAAAATACTCCCCAAACAGCACATGACGCAAAGAAAAAAAGAGGCGCAATGAGGTAGCTGTGTGACAAAGATAAGCGACCCAAGTGGCCGACACAAACACCTGGCCCATCTAGGAGTGGCACTGCAGTGTCACGCAGGATGGCACTTCAAAAAAATACTCCCCAAACAGCACATGACGCAAAGAAAAATTAAAGAAAAAAGAGGTGCAAGATGGAATTGTCCTTGGGCCCTCCCACCCACCCGTATGTTGTATAAACAGGACATGCACACTTTAACGAACCCATCATTTCAGCGACAGGGTCTGCCACACGACTGTGACTGAAATGACTGGTTGGTTTGGGCCCCCACCAAAAAAGAAGCAATCAATCTCTCCTTGCACAAACTGGCTCTACAGAGGCAAGATGGCCACCTCATCATCATTGTCCGATTCATCACCCCTTTCACTGTGTACATCCCCCTCCTCACAGATTATTAATTCATCCCCACTGAAATCCACCATCTTAGGTCCCCGTGCACTTTCTGGAGGCAATTGCTGCTGGTGAATGTCTCCATGGAGGAATTGATTATAATTCATTTTAATGAACATCATCTTCTCCACATTTTCTGGAAGTAACCTCGTACGCCGATTGCTGACAAGGTGAGCGGCGGCACTAAACACTCTTTCGGAGTACACACTAGAGGGAGGGCAACTTAGGTAGAATAAAGCCAGTTTCTGCAAGGGCCTCCAAATTGCCTCTTTTTCCTGCCAGTATACGTACGGACTGTCTGACGTGCCTACTTGGATGCGGTCACTCATATAATCCTCCACCATTCTTTCAATGGTGAGAGAATCATATGCAGTGACAGTAGACGACATGTCAGTAATCGTTGGCAGGTCCTTCAGTCCGGACCAGATGTCAGCACTCGCTCCAGACTGCCCTGCATCACCGCCAGCGGGTGGGCTCGGAATTCTTAGCCTTTTCCTCGCACCCCCAGTTGCGGGAGAATGTGAAGGAGGAGCTGTTGACGGGTCACGTTCCGCTTGACTTGACAATTTTCTCACCAGCAGGTCTTTGAACCCCTGCAGACTTGTGTCTGCCGGAAAGAAAGATACAACGTAGGTTTTAAATCTAGGATCAAGCACGGTGGCCAAAATGTAGTGCTCTGATTTCAACAGATTGACCACCCGTGAATCCTGGTTAAGCGAATGAAGGGCTCCATCCACAAGTCCCACATGCAGAGCCGGCCTTAGGCATAGGCAAACTAGGCAAATGCCTAGGGCATTTGGTATGCTTAGGGGCACCAGCAGCTTCTGCTGATTAAAATGATATGCGTCATGCCTATATTGTGTGTGTGACTGCGGCTGTATCTGCATACACAATGATATATTGCAGTGTATTCCTGGAAATCACTGTAATGTAGCATTTTGTATGCAGATACAGCCACAGTCGCACACAGAATATAGGAATGCTGCATATCATTTTGCTTGTGCATCCTAGCCACATAGTAATGCAAATAAGATGCATTTTCTTAAACAAAAGGCGCCCGATGTTAGCAGAGCTGCCAGCTGACTCATGCTAGGCATCTCCTGCAAAACTAGCAGCGGTTTTAGGGGGCACCAGCCAAAATCTTGCATAGGGCTTCATATTGGTTAAGGCCGGCTCTGCCCACATGCCTAGCGGAATCGCTCTGTTTTAGCTCCTCCTTCAATGTCTCCAGCTTCTTCTGCAAAAGCCTGATGAGGGGAATGACCTGACTCAGGCTGGCAGTGTCTGAACTGACTTCACGTGTGGCAAGTTCAAAGGGTTGCAGAACCTTGCACAACGTTGAAATCATTCTCCACTGCGCTTGAGACAGGTGCATTCCACCTCCTTTGCCTATATCGTGGCCAGTATAGGCTTGAATGGCCTTTTGCTGCTCCTCCATCCTCTGAAGCATATAGAGGGTTGAATTCCACCCCGCTACCACCTCTTGCTTCAGATGATGGCAGGGCAGGTTCAGGTGTGTTTGGTGGTGCTCCAGTCTTCTGTACGCGGTGCCTGAATGCCGAAAGTGGCCCGCAATTCTTTGGGCCACCGACAGCATCTCCTGCACGCCCCTGTCGTTTTTTAAATAATTCTGCACCACCAAATTCAAGGTATGTGCAAAACATGGGACGTGCTGGAATTTGCCCAGATGTAATGCACGCACAATATTGCTGGCGTTGTCCGATGTCACAAATCCCCAGGAGAGTCCAATTGGGGTAAGCCATTCTGCGATGATCTTCCTCAGTTGCCGTAAGAGGTTTTCAGCTGTGTGCGTACTCTGGAAAGCGGTGATACAAAACGTAGCCTGCCTAGGAACGAGTTGGCGTTTGCGAGATGCTGCTACTGGTGCCGTCGCTGCTGTTCTTGCAGCGGGAGGCAATACATCTACCCAGTGGGCTGTCACAGTCATATAGTCCTGAGTCTGCCCTGCTCCACTTGTCCGTGGTTAAGTGGACATAGGGTACAACTGCATTTTTTAGGACACTGGTGAGTCTTTTTCTGAGGTCTGTGTACATTTTCGGTATCGCCTGCCTAGAGAAATGGAACGTAGATGGTATTTGGTACCGGGGACACAGTACCTCAATCAAGTCTATAGTTGGCTCTGAAGTAACGATGGATACCGGAACCACGTTTCTCACCGCCCAGGCTGCCAAGGCCTCAGTTATCCGTTTTGCAGCAGGATGACTGCTGTGATATTTCATCTTCCTCGCAAAGGACTGTTGGACAGTCAATTGCTTACTGGAAGTAGTACAAGTGGTCTTCCGACTTCCCCTCTGGGATGACGATCGACTCCCAGCAGCAACAACAGCAGCGCCAGCAGCAGTAGGCGTTACACTCAAGGATGCATCGGAGGAATCTCAGGCAGGAGAGGACTCGTCAGACTTGCCAGTGACATGGCCTGCAGGACTATTGGCTTTCCTGGGTTAGGAGGAAATTGACACTGAGGGAGTTGGTGGTGTGGTTTGCGGGAGCTTGGTTACAAGAGGAAGGGATTTACTGGTCAGTGGACTGCTTCCGCTGTCGCCCAAAGTTTTTGAACTTGTCACTGACTTATGATGAATGCGCTGCAGGTGACGTATAAGGGAGGATGTTCCGAGGTGGTTAACGTCCTTACACCTACTTATTACAGCTTGACAAAGGCAACACACGGCTTGACACCTGTTGTCCGCATTTGTGTTGAAATAATTCCACACCGAAGAGCTGATTTTTTTGTATTTTGACCAGGCATGTCAATGGCCATATTCCTCCCACGGACAACAGGTGTCTCCCCGGGTGCCTGACTTAAACAAATCACCTCACCATCAGAATCCTCCTTGTCAATTTCCTCCCAGCGCCAGCAACACCCATATCTCATCCTGGTGTACTTCAACACTGACATCTTCAATTTGACTATCAGGAACTGGACTGCGGGTGCTCCTTCCAGCACTTGCAGGGGGCGTGCAAATGGTGGAAGGCGCAAGCTCTTCCCGTCCAGTGTTGGGAAGGTCAGGCATCGCAACCGACACAATGGACTCTCCTTGGGGATTTGTGATTTCGAAGAATGCACAGTTCTTTGCTGTGCTTTGCCAGCTTAAGTCTTTTCTTTTTTCTAGCGAGAGGATGAGTGCTTCCATCCTCATGTGAAGCTGAACCACTAGCCATGAACATAGGCCAGGGCCTCAGCCGTTCCTTGCCACTCCGTGTTGTAAATGGCATATTGGCAAGTTTACGCTTCTCCTCAGACGCTTTTCATTTTGATTTTTGGGTCATTTTACTGATCTTTTGTGTTTTGGATTTTACATGCTCTGTACTATGACATTGGGCATCGGCCTTGGCAGACGACGTTGATGGCATTTCATCATCTCGGCCATGACTAGTGGCAGGAGCTTCAGCACGAGGTGGAAGTGGATCTTGATCTTTCCCTATTTTTTAACCTTCACATTTTTGTTCTCCATATTTTAATGCACACAACTGAAAGGCACCACAGGTATACAATGTAGATGGATGGATAGTATACTTTATGGACGACGAGTGACGACACAGAGGTAGGTACAGCAGTGGCCTACCGTACTGCTATATACAGTATAATGGACCTGGTGGACACTGTCAGCAGACTGCGTTTATAGTATTAAAAAAAAGACACCACAGGTATACAATGTAGATGGATGGATAGTATACTTTATGGACGACGAGTGACGACACAGATGTAGGTACAGCAGTGGCCTACCGTACTGCTATTTACAGTATAATGGACCTGGTGGACACTGTCAGCAGACTGCGTTTATAGTATAAAAAAAGACACCACAGGTATACAATGTAGATGGATGGATAGTATACTTATGGACGACGAGTGACGACACAGAGGTAGGTACAGCAGTGGCCTACCGTACTGCTATATACAGTATAATGAACCTGGTGGACACTGTCAGCAGACTGCATTTATAGTATAAAAAAAAAGACACCACAGGTATACAATGTAGATGGATGGATAGTATACTTTATGGACGATGAGTGACGACACAGAGGTAGGTACAGCAGTGGCCTACCGTACTGCTATATACAGTATAATGAACCTGGTGGACACTGTCAGCAGACTGCGTTTATAGTATTAAAAAAAAAAAAACCACAGGTATACAATGTAGATGGATGGATAGTATACTTATGGACGACGAGTGACGACACAGAGGTAGGTACAGCAGTGGCCTACCGTACTGCTATATACAGTATAATGGACCTGGTGGACACTGTCAGCAGACTGCGTTTATAGTATAAAAAAAAGACACCACAGGTATACAATGTAGATGGATGGATAGTATAGTTTTTATGGACGACGAGTGACGACACAGAGGTAGGTACAGCAGTGGCCTACCGTACTGCTATATACAGTATAATGAACCTGGTGGACACTGTCAGCAGACTGCATTTATAGTATAAAAAAAAAGTCACCACAGGAATACAATGTAGATGGATGGATAGTATAGTTTTTATGGACGAGGAGTGACGACACAGAGGTAGGTACAGCAGTGGCCTACCGTACTGCTATATACAGTATAATGGACCTGGTGGACACTGTCAGCAGACTGCGTTTATAGTATAAAAAAAAAGACACCACAGATATACAATGTAGATGGATGGATAGTATACTTTATGGACGACGAGTGATGACACAGAGGTAGGTACAGCAGTGGCCTACCGTACTGCTATATACAGTATAATGGACCTGGTGGACACTGTCAGCAGACTGCGTTTATAGTATAAAAAAAAGACACCACAGGTATACAATGTAGATGGATGGATAGTATAGTTTTTATGGACGACGAGTGACGACACAGAGGTAGGTACAGCAGTGGCCTACCGTACTGCTATATACAGTATAATGGACCTGGTGGAAACTGTCAGCAGACTGCATTTATAGTATAAAAAAAAAGACACCACAGGTATACAATGTAGATGGATGGATAGTATACTTTATGGATGACGAGTGACGACACAGAGGTAGGTACAGCAGTGCCTACCGTACTGCTATATACAGTATAATGGACCTGGTGGACACTGTCAACAGACTGCGTTTACAGTATAAAAAAAAGACACCACAGGTATACAATGTAGATGGACGGATAGTATACTTTATGGACGATGAGTGACGACACAGAGGTAGGTACAGCAGTGGCCTACCGTACTGCTATATACAGTATAATGGACCTGATGGACACTGTCAGCAGGCTGCGTTTATAGTATAAAAAAAAAGACACCACAGGAATACAATGTAGATGGATGGATAGTATACTTTATGGACGACGAGTGACGACACAGAGGTAGGTACAGCAGTGGCCTACCGTACTGCTATATACAGTATAATGGACCTGGTGGACACTGTCAGCAGACTGCATTTATAGTAAAAAAAAAAAAAGACACCACAGGAATACAATGTAGATGGATGGATAGTATACTTTTTATGGACGACGAGTGACGACACAGAGGTAGGTACAGCAGTGGCCAACCGTACTGCTATATACAGTATAATGGACCTGGTGGACACTGTCAGCAGACTGCGTTTATAGTATAAAAAAAAGACACCACAGGTATACAATGTAGATGGATGGATAGTATACTTTATGGACGACGAGTGACGACACAGAGGTAGGTACAGCAGTGGCCTACCGTACTGCTATATACAGTATAATGGACCTGGTGGACACTGTCAGCAGACTGCATTTATAGTATAAAAAAAAAGACACCACAGGAATACAATGTAGATGGATGAATAGTATAGTTTTTATGGACGACGAGTGACGACACAGAGGTAGGTACAGCAGTGGCCTACCGTACTGCTTTATACAGTATAATGGACCTGGTGGACACTGTCAGCAGACTGCATTTATAGTATAAAAAAAAAGACACCACAGGTATACAATGTAGATGGATGGATAGTATACTTTATGGACGACGAGTGACGACACAGAGGTAGGTACAGCAGTGGCCTACCATACTGCTATATACAGTATAATGGACCTGGTGAACACTGTCAGCAGACTGCGTTTATAGTGTATAAAAAAAGACACCACAGGTATACAATGTAGATGGACGGATAGTATACTCTATGGACGATGAGTGACGACACAGAGGTAGGTACAGCAGTGGCCTACCGTACTGCTATATACAGTATAATGGACCTGGTGGACACTGTCTGCAGGCTGCGTTTATAGTATAAAAAAAAAGACACCACAGGTATACAATGTAGATGGATGGATAGTATACTTATGGACGACGAGTGACGACACAGAGGTAGGTACAGCAGTGGCCTACCGTACTGCTATATACAGTATAATGGACCTGGTGGACACTGTCAGCAGACTGCGTTTATAGTTTAAAAAAAGACACTACAGGTATACAATGTAGATGGATGGATAGTATACTTTATGGACGATGAGTGACGACACAGAGGAGTTTACAGCAGTGGCCTACCGTACTGCTATATACAGTATAATGGACCTGGTGGACCCTGTCAGCAGACTGCGTTTATAGTATAAAAAAAAGACACCACAGGTATACAATGTAGATGGATGGATAGTATAGTTTTTATGGACGACGAGTGACGACACAGAGGTAGGTACAGCAGTGGCCTACCGTACTGCTATATACAGTATAATGAACCTGGTGGACACTGTCAGCAGACTGCATTTATAGTATAAAAAAAAAGTCACCACAGGAATACAATGTAGATGGATGGATAGTATAGTTTTTATGGACGAGGAGTGACGACACAGAGGTAGGTACAGCAGTGGCCTACCGTACTGCTATATACAGTATAATGGACCTGGTGGACACTGTCAGCAGACTGCGTTTATAGTATAAAAAAAAAGACACCACAGATATACAATGTAGATGGATGGATAGTATACTTTATGGACGACGAGTGATGACACAGAGGTAGGTACAGCAGTGGCCTACCGTACTGCTATATACAGTATAATGGACCTGGTGGACACTGTCAGCAGACTGCGTTTATAGTATAAAAAAAAGACACCACAGGTATACAATGTAGATGGATGGATAGTATAGTTTTTATGGACGACGAGTGACGACACAGAGGTAGGTACAGCAGTGGCCTACCGTACTGCTATATACAGTATAATGGACCTGGTGGAAACTGTCAGCAGACTGCATTTATAGTATAAAAAAAAGACACCACAGGTATACAATGTAGATGGATGGATAGTATACTTTATGGATGACGAGTGACGACACAGAGGTAGGTACAGCAGTGGCCTACCGTACTGCTATATACAGTATAATGGACCTGGTGGACACTGTCAACAGACTGCGTTTACAGTATAAAAAAAAAGACACCACAGGTATACAATGTAGATGGACGGATAGTATACTTTATGGACGATGAGTGACGACACAGAGGTAGGTACAGCAGTGGCCTACCGTACTGCTATATACAGTATAATGGACCTGATGGACACTGTCAGCAGGCTGCGTTTATAGTATAAAAAAAAGACACCACAGGAATACAATGTAGATGGATGGATAGTATACTTTATGGACGACGAGTGACGACACAGAGGTAGGTACAGCAGTGGCCTACCGTACTGCTATATACAGTATAATGGACCTGGTGGACACTGTCAGCAGACTGCATTTATAGTAAAAAAAAAAAAGGACACCACAGGAATACAATGTAGATGGATGGATAGTATACTTTTTATGGACGACGAGTGACGACACAGAGGTAGGTACAGCAGTGGCCAACCGTACTGCTATATACAGTATAATGGACCTGGTGGACACTGTCAGCAGACTGCGTTTATAGTATAAAAAAAAGACACCACAGGTATACAATGTAGATGGATGGATAGTATACTTTATGGACGACGAGTGACGACACAGAGGTAGGTACAGCAGTGGCCTACCGTACTGCTATATACAGTATAATGGACCTGGTGGACACTGTCAGCAGACTGCATTTATAGTATAAAAAAAAAGACACCACAGGAATACAATG